>NC_058082.1:401997941-402126115 GCF_014858855.1 Bufo gargarizans
CCTTTGAGGCTCTGATCTCTCTGGCAGGTCCAATGGGAAAAAAGACTTTCACAACACCTGTTTAAGTCTAATATCTCTCAGCCTCCATTACGCACATCCTTTTAGGATCCTGAACCCATGTAGGTGAATTCCACTCGGCTCTCGGTTGAGGAACATCGTCTTCGTATGTCTTCTGGACTCTGCCTCTACTGTGGTGGTCCCGGTCACCATGACCGCAACTGTCCCCAGAAATCGGGGAAACTCCAATGCCTAGGGTCTTTGGGAGAGGCGGCCCTAGGTGAAAACTGTTCCACTCTCCAAATTCCTGTGACTCTGGTTCTTGGGGGCATCAAGGTCTCCATATCCGCTTCCTTGGATTCTGGGTCTGTGGGGAACTTCATACACCTAGCTATGGTGAGTCAATACCACATTCCTGTACGCCTGCTTAAAAATCCCCTGCTGGTGACTGCCGTTAGTGGACAAGTAATAACAGATCCAGTGCGGTTTGTGGTTACATGTTGAAAAGATTTTTCTATATGTGCTCCCTGAACTGTCCCATTCTCTTTTGCTGGGGTTGCCCTGGCTTAGGATGCACAATCCAGTAATCAAGTGGAGCTCTGGAGAGGTTGTTAAATGGGGACAGCTGTGCCAAGGCAAGTGTTTATGTTCTATTCAAGAAGGGTTTCTATATCCCTCCCTAAAAACCTGGAGGCCTTGCCAGTGGTCTATCATTCCTTTGCAGATGTGTTCGATAAAAAAGAGGCTGAGATACTACCACCCTATCGCCCCTATGACTGCCCAATTGATTTACTACCTGGGACATCTCCTCCTCGGGGTCGTGTTTATCCCTGTGGAGTCAAGATGTTTGTCAGGGATGATATTGAAGTCTCCACATAACAATAAAGACCCGTTTTGTACTTTCCTAATTCTTTTCATCACCTTATTTAGGAACTGGACTTGAGATTTATTAGGGGTATAAAATATTTGCCAGTGTCATGGTAGCAAAACCGATCATGCCTACTAATATAAGATATCTGCCCCCTTCATCTATCAGTACATTATCTATCTGGATAGGTAAGGAATCCTTCACAGCTATGGCTACACCAGCTTTTTCTTTTCTGAATTGGCAAGAAAAACCTTAGAAAAGCCTTTATGGGCGAAGGAGGGACGTTTTAGTTTGGCAAAATGAGTTTCTTGGACACAAACTAGATCAGCTTGATTTACCTTGGCCTCTTTCCACATTGAAGCTCTCTTGTAAGGGGAGTTTAAGCCTTTGGCATTAATGGACATTATTTTAACCGCCATATCTATCACATAGTGGAAATGCTTTAAGTGACATTAATATATCTGCCAACATTTTGTGCTGAGAATACTTTGACATTTGGAGATCAGGAAGAACATGAAGGAACTTAAATAGAACAAACAATATTAAACAAACGTAGAGGATTCAACATTACCGTATTTTTCGCCCTATAAGACGCACCTAGGTTTTTGAGGAGGAAAATAAGAAAAAAAATATTTTGAACCAAAAGGTGTGCTTTTGGTGGGTTTTGAACTAATTGTGGTCTGTGGATGGCACTGTTATGGGGGATCTGTGGGTGACGCACTGTTATGGGGGATCTGTGGGTGACACTTATGGGGGATCTGTGGGTGACACTTATGGGGGATCTGTGGGAGACACTTATGGGGGATCTGTGGGTGACACTTATGGGGGATCTGTGGGTGACACTTATGGGGGATCTGTGGGTGACACTTATGGGGGATCTGTGGGTGGCTCTTATTGGGGTCTCTGTGTATGACAGTTATGGGGGGGATCTGTGGATGACACATAGCATCTTATGCTATGTGTCATCCACAGATCCCCTCCATAAGTGTCCCTGTAGTGAATGACCCTCAATACAGGGCTGGGGGCCGGCATCTGGCTTTATAATGACAGCGGGGCCGTGCAGTGACTATTCTACTACATGGGCCCCGCTCACTGTATAATCGTATGTCTAATAGTAAATAGTTATGTACATAATCGCATAATGAGCGGAGTACTTACAACTACAAACACTCGCCGAGAGGAGGGAGGAGGCAGGCTGGGAGGACGGGCGCTGGCAGTGTGTGAGTCATATGTCATGTGCCCACGCCGCCTGCTTCATTCATAAAGTGGGGGGCGCAGGCGCGTGACGTATGACTCACACACTGCCAGCGCCCGTCCTCCCAGCCTGCCTCCTCCCTCCTCTCGGCGAGCGTTTGTAGTTGTAAGTACTCCGCTCATTATGCGATTATGTACATAACTATTTACTATTAGACATACGATTATACAGTGAGCGGGGCCCATGTAGTAGAATAGTCACTGCACGGCCCCGCTGTCATTATAAAAGCAGATGCCGGCCCCCAGCCCCTCCTCCCTCACAGCTGATACACCCGCCGCGCGGCATCGTTGAAAATCGCAAAATAATTTGCGCAAAAAATTCGCGCAAAAATTCGCGCAAAAAATTGCGCGGAAATTCGCACGAAAATTCGCAAATCGCAAAATAAGCTGCATTCGCCGTATAAGACGCACTGCTATTTTCCCCCCACTTTTGGGGGGGAAAAAGTGCGTCTTATACGGCGAAAAATACGGTAGTTACGTCTAGCAACAGGAGTAGGAACCTATGTATTTTGGATCCTGAGAACTAGTGGGGGTTCAAACAGTTCACCATGGAGCTCCAACCCTCCAGAAGGTTTGGATTCTAGAGGACAGTCACAAGATTCGAGCGACGACTAATATTCAGTCTCCCACAGTAGACCATTCCAGTTGTAGGTGGGACATATTCTTCTTGCTTAAATGTTCCTTTGATGAAGGATCTAGTAGTTTCCAGGACCTTAGAAGATTTTCCCTTTTTCCACATTTTTTATGATGTGAATTTTATCTTCCCTTTTAATCAGGAGTTTGAGCGGGAAACCCCATCTGTATGGGATTTTCTTCTCCCGTAGTATACTGGTTATTGGAGAGGGATTTTTCCTCACCTGTAGGGTAGCTTGAGAGAGATCTAAATATATTTGTATTTTCTGATAGGGATGTGGCAGACCTTTTTGTATTTTCTAACGGCGGAAACAAAGTCCTCTTTAACAAGGTAAAAATGGATTCTAGCAATCACATCTTTAGGAAGTGAACCTGAAACATGTTTCGGCTTAGGAAGACAATGGGCACGGTCAATCAGGAAAAACTGAGGGTCCACGTGCAGTAATGCATACTTTAGAAGGTCTTGGAGGTATTGAGTAAGATCTGAAGAGATGACAGAATCAGGGATACCTCTAAATTTCAGGTTGTTCCGCCTATTTCTATCCTCCAGGTCAGCCACTTTGGCTTTCAAAGTAGTGACTACTTCTAGCGAGTAGTGGGCGTCAATCAATTCATTATGGGAACTTGTAAGTTCTCCCATCTTACTTTCAATATGGTCTACTCTGGTTTCAATATCATCTATTGAAGATGTGATGGCTGAAGCAACAGATTGAAGTTGGGAAGTGATAGAGCGGTGGAGGGCAGATATCATGGATTTTGGTCTGAAGCCAGAAAATCTTGGAGGGGTTCTGCCGTTGTAGCTATCTCGGTACGGATAGGGTTAATGGACATAGAGGATGCACGGTACCTCTGGTGCGGGGGACTGGGCAGTGGTAAGGCTGCTGAGTCACTCACCGCATGGTCAGGAGCCATCTACCCTCCTTTGCTGAGACAGTGTCACAACCAGACAGCTGAGAAGCTCTGACAGAGGCCTTTCAGAACCTCCTCCTTGAGTTTCTGTGTTGTGGTATTCAGCTCCTCCTCTCGTTAGCCTCTCTCAAGCTGTCATGTGTTGGACTAATTGCTTCCCTTTAAATTCTTCCCCAGAAGGCTTTTCTGGGCGGCTTATACTACTTCCTGGAGTGTGTGTGCACGCTGACTCTGTCCTCCTGTTTGCTTCAAAGCTAAGTGTTGTACCTTTATCTGTTATTTTCTGTTTGCTGGATCCCAGGTGACCCTGACTCCCTCCGTATCTTGTGTAGGGAGCCGGTGGTCGTGTCCCCTCACTATTGTAGGGTGCTCAGGGCTTTATAGTCAAGGTTCGTGGATATGCAAACCTCCACCATTCGGATCTTTGCATAGGCTGAGCAGCCAGGGAAAGTGCCAGGTCTTCTGCAGGGGTCTCCCTTGGTTCCTTAGTTTTTGGATCCAGCGAGTCGTTTATACATGTTGCTTTGCCTTGTTTCCTGTACACCGTCCGTGACATTATAAGCCGCCGTAACCGTCTCAAGCATGGATCCGGTTTCACTTTTGGCTGAACGCTTCCAGGGTCTTTCATTGGAGGTAGCTGATCTCCGTAAGACTTTTTCTCAGCTTCAAGTGACCGGTTCAGCTTGCGTTCATGGAGTTTGTTCTGAGCCTAAGATCTCGCTCCCGGATACGTTCTCCGGGGGTAGTGAGAATTTTGTGCGTTTTAGAGAGGCTTGCAAACTCCATTTTCGCCTTCTTCCCCACTCCTCTGGTGATGAGGAACGGAGGGTGGGGATCATTATATCGCTGCTCAGAGGTAACACTCAGTCCTGGGCCTTTTCGCTGCCGGAGGGGGCACGGCCTCTCCGTTCAGTGGATGAATTCTTTTTAGCCCTGGGTCAGATATATGATGATCCGGATCGTATTGCTCTGGCTGAGTCTAAACTACGTCTATTATGCCAGGGTAAACAATCCGCAGAAATATACTGCTCAGAATTTCGGAGATGGGCAGTTGATACTGGTTGGAATGATGCTGCGCTCCGAAGTCAATTTTGCCATGGTCTTTCAGAGGGATTGAAAGATGCATTTGCCTTTCATGAGAGGCCTATTTCTTTGGACTCTGCTATGTCTCAGGCCGTTCGTATTGACAGGCGTCTTAGAGAGAGAGGAGAGATGTCCCCTTCCTGTCATACTCAGTCCCAGGACAGTGCAGCGGTCCCGTTCTGTGCGCAGGGGTCTCGGTCGCCGTCAGCCCCTTCTGAGCGGGAGCCCATGCAGCTGGGGTTGATTGCTTCTGACAATAGAAGATTCAGCTCGCATGGGAGGGTTTGTTTTTGTTGTGGAGGTATAAATCATTTGGCAAATATTTGTCCCTCTAGGAGATTCAGGCAGTTTTCTGGGAGTAATAAAGAAACAAACAGGAAAAAATCTTTTAGAAATGTTCCGTCTGTTACTATTGGCAGGGTTGAGGCGGAAATTGAAGGTTTTCCATTTGCTTGTAGTTCCCGTTTTGTCCTGCCGGCTAGGGTGGCGCTAGAGAGCAAGAACATTTTTTTTGTGAGATTTTTGTGGATAGTGGAGCAGCGGTTAATCTCATTGATAATCAATTTGCGATAACTCATGGTTTCCAGGTGCGCACTTTGGGAAAGGATATTCCTGTTTTTGCTATCGATTCCGCTCCACTTTCTCAAAAATCATTAAAGGGCATAGTTCACAATATCCGTTTAATTGTGAGTGATGCTCATGTTGAGGAGGTGTCATGTTTCGTCCTTAGCGGTTTACCCACCCCTCTGGTGTTGGGGCTGCCCTGGCTCACTAAGCATAACCCCACCATTGATTGGCAAGCGAGGCAAATAAATGGTTGGAGTGACTTTTGCAGAGAGAATTGCCTCATGACATCTGTTTCTGAGGTTGCTACTAAGACTGTACCATCTTTTCTCTCTGAATTTTCGGATGTCTTCTCTGAGAGTGGAGTTCAGGATTTGCCCCCGCACAGGGAGTACGATTGCCCTATTAATCTCATCCCAGACGCCAAGCTGCCTAAATCTCGTTTATACAATCTTTCCCAACCTGAGAGGATCGCTATGCGTGCTTATATCTCTGAGAGTCTGAGAAAGGGACACATACGACCCTCGAAGTCACCTGTTGCCGCTGGTTTTTTCTTTGTTAAGAAAAAAGATGGTTCTTTAAGACCTTGTCTGGATTTCAGGGAGCTGAACAATATCACAATTCGTGACCCTTATCCGCTTCCTCTGATCCCGGACCTATTTAACCAGGTTGTTGGGGCTAAAGTCTTTTCCAAATTAGATTTAAGAGGGGCATACAACCTGGTCAGGGCCAGAGAAGGGGACGAATGGAAGACGGCCTTCAATACCCCTGAGGGCCATTTTGAAAATTTGGTTGTGCCCTTTGGTTTGATGAATGCCCCAGCCGTTTTTCAGCATTTCGTGAACAGCATTTTTTATCATTTGATGGGAAAATTTGTATTGGTGTATTTGGATGACATTTAGATTTTTTCTCCCGATTTCAAAACTCATAAGGAACATTTACGTCAGGTCTTGCTCATCCTGCGGGAGAATAAATTATATGCGAAACTGGAAAAATGTGTGTTTGCGGTTCCAGAAATTCAATTTCTGGGGTTTCTTCTCTCCGCTTCTGGTTTTTGCATGGACCCCGAGAAGGTCCGCGCTGTGCTTGAGTGGGAGCTTCCTGAGAATCAAAAGGCGCTGATGCGTTTTTTGGGCTTTGCCAATTATTACAGGAAGTTCATTTTGAATTATTCTTCTATTGTTAAACCACTCACTGATATGACCAGAAAGGGGGTAGATTTTTCTTCTTGGTCAGTAGAGGCGCGTAAGGCTTTTTCTGATATCAAGGAGAGTTTTGCTTCCGCTCCCATCTTGGTGCAACCTGATGTTTCTTTACCCTTCATAGTTGAGGTTGATGCTTCTGAGGTGGGTGTGGGGGCGGTCTTGTCTCAGGGTTCCTCTCCTGCCAATTGGCGACCGTGTGCCTTTTTCTCAAGAAAACTCTCCTCCGCAGAGAGAAATTACGATGTGGGAGATAGGGAATTGTTGGCCATCAAGTTGGCTTTTGAGGAATGGCGCCATTGGCTAGAGGGAGCCAGACACCCTATTACCGTATTTACTGACCATAAAAATCTGGCCTACTTGGAGTCAGCCAAGCGTCTGAACCCGAGACAGGCCAGATGGTCGTTGTTCTTTTCTAGGTTTAATTTTGTTGTCACGTTCCGCCCTGGAGTTAAGAATGTGAAGGCAGATGCCCTGTCACGTTGTTTTCCGGGAGGAGGGAATTTTGAAGACCCGGGTCCCATTTTGGCTGAAGGTGTGGTGGTCTCTGCTCTTTTTCCTGAATTGGAGGCAGAGGTGCAGGCAGCCCAGTCAGAGGCTCCTGATCTTTGTCCTCCTGGGAGGTTGTTTGTGCCTCTCACTTTAAGACACAAGATTTTTAAAGAACACCACGATACGGTCCTTGCTGGGCACCCGGGGGCAAGAGCCACACTGGATCTCATCGCTCGGAGATTCTGGTGGCCTGCGCTTCGTAAGTCGGTTGAGGGTTTTGTGGCAGCCTGCGAGACTTGCGCTCGTGCCAAAGTCCCTCATTCACGGCCATCAGGTCCTCTCCTTCCCTTACCCATTCCTTCCCGTCCTTGGACACATCTGTCCATGGACTTCATAACGGACCTGCCTCGTTCCTCGGGGAAGACTGTGATTCTGGTGGTGGTGGACCGTTTTAGCTAAATGGTGCATTTCATCCCTTTTCCTGGTTTGCCCAATGCTAAGACGCTGGCGCAGGCATTTGTTGATCACATTGTCAAATTGCACGGTATTCCTTCAGACATAGTCTCTGATAGGGGCACGCAGTTTGTTTCCAGATTCTGGAAGGCTTTCTGTTCTCGCTTGGGGGTTCGGTTGTCATTCTCTTCTGCTTTCCACCCGCAGTCGAATGGCCAGACAGAGCGCGTCAATCAGAATCTGGAGACATATCTGCGTTGTTTTGTGGCGGAGAATCAAGAGGATTGGTGTTCTTTTTTGTCCCTTGCTGAGTTTGCTTTAAATAACCGTCGTCAGGAGTCCTCTGATAAGTCACCATTTTTTGGTGCATATGGGTTTCATCCGCAGTTTGGGACTTTCTCGGGAGAGGGGTCTTCTGGTTTACCTGATGAGGACAGATTCTCCTCGTCTTTGTCATCTATTTGGCAAAAGATTCAAGATAATCTAAAGAGCATGAGTGAGAGATATAAGCGTGTGGCTGATAAGAGACGTGTGCTTGGTCCGGACCTGAATGTTGGTGATCTGGTGTGGTTGTCTACCAAGAATATCAAATTGAAGGTTCCCTCCTGGAAGTTGGGTCCTAGGTTTATTGGGCCTTACAAAATCCTGTCTGTCATCAATCCTGTTGCATACCGTCTTGATCTTCCTCAGACTTGGAAGATCCATAATGTTTTTCATAAGTCCTTATTGAAACCTTATGTTCAACCCATTGTACCCTCGCCTTTGCCTCCTCCTCCGATTATGGTTGATGGGAATCTTGAATTTCAGGTCTCTAGGATTGTGGATTCTCGTCTTGTCCGCGGTTCTCTTCAGTACCTTGTTCAGTGGGAGGGGTATGGTCCTGAGGAGAGGATGTGGGTCCCAGTGACGGACATTAAGGCCTCTCGTCTCATCAGGGCTTTCCATAGGTCCCATCCTGAGAAGGTGGGTTCTGAGTGTCCGGAGTCCACTCGTAGAGGGAGGGGTACTGTCACAACCAGACAGCTGAGAAGCTCTGACAGAGGCCTTTCAGAACCTCCTCCTTGAGTTTCTGTGTTGTGGTATTCAGCTCCTCCTCTCGTTAGCCTCTCTCAAGCTGTCATGTGTTGGACTAATTGCTTCCCTTTAAATTCTTCCCCAGAAGGCTTTTCTGGGCGGCTTATACTACTTCCTGGAGTGTGTGTGCACGCTGACTCTGTCCTCCTGTTTGCTTCAAAGCTAAGTGTTGTACCTTTATCTGTTATTTTCTGTTTGCTGGATCCCAGGTGACCCTGACTCCCTCCGTATCTTGTGTAGGGAGCCGGTGGTCGTGTCCCCTCACTATTGTAGGGTGCTCAGGGCTTTATAGTCAAGGTTCGTGGATATGCAAACCTCCACCATTCGGATCTTTGCATAGGCTGAGCAGCCAGGGAAAGTGGCAGGTCTTCTGCAGGGGTCTCCCTTGGTTCCTTAGTTTTTGGATCCAGCGAGTCGTTTATACATGTTGCTTTGCCTTGTTTCCTGTATACCGTCCGTGACAGACAGGCCACGCCCTGCGTCTTCTCTCTGCTTTCTCTGCATGGGGAGCGGGAGTCACTGCTCCAGCCTTTGTTGGATCTGGATGGAGTACGGGGTCTCTGAGACGTCTGAGGAGGCGAATCGACGCACTCCGCCAGGTTAGCCGGGCTTGTTCCCTGGAGGCATGTGGGAAACTGAGGGTTTTGGGAAGCAGGAGTAGACTGCGCCGGTAGAGCACCGTGTCTTGCCTCCTGTTAGGAGAAGAATTTCGTTAGACGACAGACTAGGCGAGTGGACCTTGCGGGTCATCATGATATCCTTATCTAGGTCATAAATCTATAAGGAGACAAGAATGACTCTTCTCAGACTGGTACATCTACAAAGAAGAAATTATATGAACTGTGTCCTCTCCGTGAACCTCTTTCGGCTTACTTTAAAATACATACAAAATGGTGAATATGTCACAATATGGCCTCTTATATAATAAAATCCACTATAATTTGGATATTTGCCGTATTCTGCCCTATAAGACACATTTTTTTCTCTCAAAAGTGTGTGTGTGGGGGCGGGGGGGAATGCCCCTGCGTCTTATGGGTCGAATACTAATTGAGCACTTCCATTTTGGAAGCGGCGAAGGCTCTGTACTCACCGCTTCCTGGTCCTCCGCTGTCGGCTGTGCAGGCTGCGCACAGCATGAAGGCGCTCTGTGACCTCACGCTGTGCGCTCCGGATCCACAGCACAGCAGACAGAGGAGGAGGAAGACCGGAGGTGAGCGCGCTGGAGGTGAGTAGCGGCGGCGTCCAGGAGCAGGAGAGGTAAGTGTTTTTTTTATTTTATTTGCTCTGTGGCACTGGGGGCTCATAAATGGCATGGGGGGGTCATAAATGGCACTGGGGCTCATAACTGGCATGGGGCTCATAACTGGCATGGGAGGCTGATCTGAGGCATAAGGGTCTGATTAAGGGGCTTATTAACATTGGGTGTCTGATTGGGGCTGTCAGATCAGGTCCGATTGCTAGATCAAAATAGAAAAAATTGAAATTCCACTCACTAGTTTCTAAAATTGGGTCATTTTTGGGTGGTTTCTATTATGTAAGCCTCACAAAGTGACTTCAGACCTGAACTGGTTCTTAAAAAGTGTGTTTTGGAAATTTTCTGAAAAATTTCAGGATTTGCTTCTAAACTTCTAAGGCTTCTGACATCCCCAAAAAATAAAATATCATTCCCAAATCATCCAAACATGAAGTAGACATATGGGGAATGTAAAGTAATAACTATTTTGGATGTATTACTATCTTTTATAAAAGTAGAGAAATTTAAATTTGCATTGTCATGAAGTACAATATGTGACGATAAAACGATCTCAGAATGGTTTGGATAAGTAAAATGTTTTTAACCACCTCAGCTCCCCTAGCTTAAACACCCTTAATGACCAGACCACTTTTTACAATTCTGCACTACACTACTTTCACTGTTTATTGCTCGGTCATACAACTTACCACCCAAATGAATTTTACCTCCTTTTCTTCTCACTAATAGAGCTTTCATTTGGTGGTATTTCATTGCTGCTGACATTTTTACTTTTTTGTTATTAATCAAAATTTACCGACATTTTTGCAAAAAAAATGAAATTTTTCACTAAGTTGTAAAATTTTTCAAATAAAACTACATTTCTATATAAAAAATTTTATCAAAATTTATTGTTCTTACATGTCTTTGCTAAAAAAAAATGTTTGAGTAAAAAAAAAAAATTGGTTTGGGTAAAAGTTATAGCGTTTACAAACTATGGTACAAAAATGTGTGTTACGCTGAGCGCTCCGGGTCCCCTGCTGGCCTCGGAGCGCTCACAGCGTATGCCCCCAGGCAGCACTCCAGTGTCTCGGCGTGTGTGTCCTCGCTCTCTAGGGCGCGCGTGCGCCGGGACTCTTAGATTCAAAGGGCCAGTGCACCAGTGATTGGTGCCTGGTCCAAAAGGGTTATTAAGGGTTAAGGTTTGTGAGAGGCAGTGCTGACTTAATTAGGCTGCACCTGTGCACTGCCCATTTATACCTTCTCCTCCCACAGCTTCCTGCCGGATCTTTGTGCCTTGTGCCTCAGAGAAAGCGTTCCACTGTGCTTGTTTGCCTTGCCTGTTGCCGAACCCATTGCTACCGTCTACTCGCCTTTGAACCTTTGCCGCCTGCCCTGACCTCTGCTACGTCCGACTACGCTCTTGCCTTCTCCCTGTGTACCACGCCTTATCAGCTGCCAGAGAGGTCGAGTTGTTACTAGGGGACACGACCTGGTAGTTACCGCCGCAGCAAATCCATCCCGCCTTGCGGCGGGCTCTGGTGAAGACCAGTAACTGCTTAGAACCGGTCCTTTAGTACAACCCGCGCCATCGCCTCTCTGGTCCAGAGGATCCACTACCTGTCCTGCCGGTACGTGACAGTGTGAATTTCCGCATTTTGAAGCAGCTCTGACTTTCTGAGCACCTTTCATGTTTCCTGAGGTTCTACAATGCCCAGACAGTAGGAAAACCCCACAAATTACCCCATTTCGGAAAGTAGACACCTTAAGGTATTCGCTCATGGGCATAGTGAGTTCATAGAAAATGATTATTATTTTTTTCTTACAAAGTCTCATATTCCACTAACTTGTGACAAAAAATAAAAACTTCCATGAACTCACTATGCCCATCGCGAAATACCTTGGGGTGTCTTCTTTCCAAAATTGGGTCACTTGTGGGGTAGATATACTGCCCTGGCATTTTAGGGGCCCTAATGCGTGAGAAGTAGTTTGCCCTGTGAAATCCTAAAGGTGCTCTTTGGAATTTGTGCCCCTTTGCCCACCTAGGCTGCAAAAAAGTGTCACACATGTGGTATCGCCTTACTCAGGAGAAGTTGGGCAATGTGTTTTGGGGTGTCTTTTTACATATACCCATGCTGGGTGAGAGAAATATCTCCATTTTTTTTATACAAAGTTGGCATTTGACAGAGATATTTATCTCACCCAGCATGGGTATATGTAAAAAGACACCCCAAAACACATTGCCCAACTTCTCCTGAGTACGGCGATACCACATGTGTGACACTTTTTTGCAGCCTAGGGGCGCAAAGGGGCACAAATTCCTTTTAGGGGGGCATTTTTAGACATTTGGATTCCAGACTTCTTATCACGCTTTAGGGCCCCTAAAATTCCAGGGCAGTATAAATACCCCACATGTGACCCCATTTTGGAAAGAAGACACCCCAAGGTATTCCATGAGAGGCATGGCGAGTTCATAGAAGATTTTTTTTGGGGGGCACAAGTTAGCGGAAATTGATTTATTTATTTTTCTCACAAAGGCTCCTTTTCCGCTAACTTGGGACAAAAATTTCAATCTTTCATGGACTCAATATGCCCCTCAGCGAATACCTTGGGGTGTCTTCTTTCCAAAATAGGGTCATTTGTGGGGTGTTTGTACTGCCCTGGCATTTGAGGGTCTCCGCAATCATTACATGTATGGCCAGCATTAGTAGTTTCTGCTATTCTCCTTATATTGAGCATACGGGTAATGAGATTGTTTTTTTTTTTTCGTTCAGCCTCTGAAAGAAAAAAATGAACGGCACAGATTTCTTCATTCGCATCGATCAATGTGGATGAAAAAATCTCTGCCAACAAAAAAAAAAGGAGGGGAAAGGCGTCTGCCAGGACATAGGAGCTCCGCCCAACATCCAAACCCACTTAGCTCGTATGCCCTGGCAAACCCGATTTCTCCATTTACATCAATCGATGTGGATGTATAAATCATTGCCGGGATTTTTTTTATTTATTTTTTATATACAAAGTGTTTGCCAAAGCATATGAACACCACCGCCCCCTCAGCTCCTAAACCTCGGCAAACGTATCTTTTACTGCAGAGGAGAAATCTCGTCTTGCAGCGCCGCATACACTGACTTTTGTGTAATCTGACAGCAGCACAATGCTTCTGTCAGAATGCACATCAGTGCTGCAGCTGGTTCATCGGTTGGTCCACCTAGAAGGTAAAAAACAAACAAAAAAAAACAGGCCGCAATGCAATAAATTTATTCACATTATAATAACATTTGAACGGAACATTACGTTTTATAAACTTTATTTAACTTTTTGAACAGAACATTAACTTTTTTGCTTACCAGTGATTTTTTTTTTTTTACCTTTTTTATAGGACAAACCTCTCCTTCCCCATGGGACAATGTGCAAAGTGCAAATCGCCCAGAGATGTGGTGAAGAAGTACATTATGCACTTTGTCCCAGGTGAAAGGAGAGGTTTGCAGCAGCTCTGTGTGAAAGGGCCCTAATAGCCCTGTGTGCCTGTCCTGTGTAACGCAATCCCTGTGCTAAGTGTACCTGTGAGTGGTACTTCCAGAAACACTCCCCTAAGCATAGGGCAGGGTGGTCAGGGCAGTCAGGACAGAAATAGCGGGTGTCACGCTTTATTCCACTCCTGCTACAGACACAACATCTTTTTCGGGGTGACGCTTGGGTTGAGGTACCAGAAACGACATTGGGGGAAATGTCGCTCGTGTAGACGGCTCACTACACTGGTGGGTGGGGCCATGGAACCTCCTGGATACAGGAGGTGCTCGATGATCTCAACCTGAAATTTGAGGAAGGAGCTTGTTCTCCCAGCCTTACTGTAGAGAACAAAACTATTATATACAGCCAATTGAATCAAATATACAGACACCTCCTTATACCAGCGTCTGGTGCGGCGGGACACTAAATAAGGAGCTAACATCTGGTCATTGAAGTCCACCCCTCCCATGAGCGAATTATAGTCGTGGACCGAGAGGGGCTTTTAAATGACACTGGTTGCTCGTTCAATTTGTATTGTCGTGTCTGTGTGAATGGAGGAGAGCATGTAAATGTCACACTTGTCTCTCCATTTCACCGCGAGCAGTTCTTTGTTACACAAGGCAGCCCTCTCCCCCCTTGCAAGACAGGTGGTAACGAGACGTTGGGGGAAGCCGCGGCGACTAGGTCGCGCGGTGCCACAGCAGCCAATCTGTTCTAGGAACAAATGCCTGAAGAGGGGCACACTTGTGTAAAAATTGTCCACATAAAGATGGTACCCCTTGCCAAATAAGGGTGACACCAAGTCCCAGACTGTCTTCCCACTGCTCCCCAGGTAGTCAGGGCAACCGACCGGCTTCAGGGTCTGGTCTTTACCCTTATAGATCCGAAATTTGTGGGTATAGCCTGAGGCCCTTTCACAGAGCTTATACAATTTGACCCCATACCGGGCGCGCTTGCTTGGGATGTATTGTTTGAAGCCAAGGCGCCCAGTAAAATGGATGACGAACTTGTCCTGTAACTTTTGCCGGCCCGCGATGCGCATGCGCGGGCCGGCTGTGAGCGTCATCTCGCGTCTCGCGAAATGACGCATAGATGCATGACTGTGCCTGAGTGAGCCGCCTCTGGAACGCGATCCTGCGTTAGGCGGTCCGGAGGCGGTTAAAGTTATCACCACATAAAGTGACACTGGTTAGATTTGCAAAAAATGGCCTGGTCCTTAACGGGAAACATGGCCGTGTCCTTAACGCTGGGTTCACACCTAGGCGTTTCTCAAACGCGCGTTTCTATGCGCGTTTTATGCACATTTTTTTTAATAGTGAACGCGCGTTTGGGTGATTGACAGCAGTGTTGTCCAAAGAGTCTATGGCCCAAACGCGCGTCAAACGCGCCAAAAAAAGCTCCTGTACTTGTTTGAGCGTCGGGCGTTTTACAGCGCGATCGTACGCGCTGTAAAACGCCCAGGTGTGAACCCTTCCCATAGGGAATCATTGGTTCTTGCCTGTTGTGCGTTTTACAGCGCGTAGGAACGCGATGTAAAACGCTCAGGGGTGAACCCAGCGTAAGGGATTAATAGGTTTGCTTTCTCCTCATCGCCTTCTGCAACTTCTCACTCATCACTTTGCAAAGGGCCGACACCTTCAGATTTATACTTTTTGCCATTTATATAATTGAAGAATATTTTAGGGTTAGTTTTACTCTTTGGCAATGTATATCTCTGTCTCTAGTTTAGTTTAGTTTGGCTGCTTTTATTTGTCTTTTACATATTCTATTTTTTTCCTTATAGTTTTTCAATTCTTCCTCGCTACCCTCCTGTTTTTGTGATTTAAATGTTTTCTTTTTGTCATTTATTATTTATTTATTGCTTTCTTTACAATTCTATTTATCCATATAGTTTTTTTTTTTTTTGTTCATTATCCTTTTATTCCCATAAGGTATGTACCTCTCACAATTAGATTTTATGATGCTTTAAAAAATATCCCATTTTGTGGCTGCAGTACATGGGTGTATTCCTATAGCTGAGGGGGCTTATGGTCACATTTAATATACACTTCACTAGTACAATCCCTGGACAGTGTTTATATTAAATGTGACTATAACCGCCCTCATCCATAGGAATTCACCCATGTACTGCTGCACATGGGTGTATTCCTATGGATAAGGGGGATTATAGTCACATTTAATACAAACACAGGCCAATAATGGTACAGTCCTTGGATAGTGTTTATATTAAATTACTATAACCCCCATATCGTTAAGAATGCACCCATGTACTGCAGTACATAATTGTATTCCTATGGGTGAGGGAAGGTTATAGTCATATGTAATACATACTTGTCAAGGTTGGTCCTTGAGGTCCCCTTCATATGCAGGCTGTCACTCACTCAGTCTCAGGTGGAGACAGCCCCCAGTGGCGTCCCAGTGAAAGCAAAAACAGTGCTGCCGCAAGATCAGTAACGCGCCTTCCCTCTCTTTTCCGTGGCGAGCTGCTGGGCAACTGACTAAATTGGTGGAGGCTGTAGTTCCCACTGTGCTCACCACTAGTTGGCTCAACAAAGAGAGCAGCAGTGCCTCCTCTCTCCTCTGCCTTGGAGCAGGACCCGACTGCAGAGCACAGGACATGCAGGCTGGCGGCATTCAGCTTTAACTACTGCTGACGCCTCTACATAACTTAAGCCTCATGCAGACGTCCGCGGAACACAGTCAGTGAGATACTGGACTGGCATCCTGCTTAGTGCTATGGTTGCTATGACGCCGTGCACTTCGTGCCGCAGTACAGTAATACACTCGTATAGATCATTACTATACTGTGGCGGCGGCACAAAGCACACGGCGTCATAGCAACCACTGACACTGTGCACTCCTGCACTAAACAGGATGCCAGTCCGGTATCTCACGGACTGTGTTTCACTGATGTCTGCATGAGGCTTTAGGTGGATGAACCGCCAGCGCAGGAGAGATGAAGACTGGCGTCTAAATTGCTGTCGGTTAGGTTGTTAGGGCTCATGCACACAAACATATTTTTAGTCTGTATCCGATCTGCACTTTTTGCGGGTTGGATGCGGACCCATTCACTTGAATGGGGCCACAAAAGATGCAGATAGCACACTGTGTGCTGTCCACATCTGTATGTCCGTTCTGTGGCATCTGTATGTCCTATTTTTGTCTGCATTACGGACAAGGATAGGACTGTTCTATATAGAGGACAGGAAATGGAACGCACACGACCAGTATCCATGTTTTGCGGATCTATCATTTGTGGACCGCAAAAACAGCAACAGGCGTGTGCCGATCTAAAATTTGCCCTGGGGCCCATATAATTCTAGTTATGTCACTGCATAGATGGATGAGGGGGCTGGGGTATAGATGGTAATGATGCCATTCTGCCTACAATATCCCGCCATCTCTGAGCAGCCTGAGAGGAAAACTCAACAATATGTAGTGTACACAAGTGCCAGAATATAGTGTGTAGTGACGCTGTGACCTTTTACCCACCTAGGCAGTTCTGCAAGTGGAGGCAACCAGCCCTGCTCACATTCTCAGGTTCCTGGCAGCCTTTAAGTGATGTGCTATCCTCGGGGTGGGGGCCTTTTTTGAGGACACATTTAACACATGCGCCTATTTGTCCATCCTTTTTAGGCGTACAAAGTGGCTTAAAACTACAAAACTTTGGGGTGGCACAATTTAGACTTTTTTGTGCACTTTTTTTTAGATGTGTTCTACAATGTAATCTTTGACCTTTTCCAAACAGCTTTTTGTCTAATAAACAACATTTTACTGCCAATTTATTTTATTTTTTCTTGCCAATGGGTAGGGACAGGGATTGGAAAAATGTTTCTGATATACCGTACTTTATTTAGGGAAAACATTTATAGTGGAAAACTAGGGCCGAAATGTCCCTTTTTTCAGAACTGCTGCTAAGTGACATCAGTCTTCCTAACAGTGCAGTGCTGCACTGAGTAGGGAGATGGGCTGGGAGCAGGCGGGCATCTGCCGTCACTGTTCCCTCATATAGTAGTGGGGCAATACAGTTATTATCAATGAAATATATATATTAATATAGAAATCTCTTTCCTTTCTGCTCATTGAGCAGCGTGACCAGCATAGGCCAATTAGCTCTTGTGTGAGTAACCAGGACATATTACTGTATTTTTTGCCCTATAAGACGCCCCTAGGTTTTAGAGGAGGACAATAAGAAAAAAAAAATCATTAGACCTCAGGTCAGACCAGCCATCAGACCCCCAATGTTAATTAGACCTTAGATCACAGCTCCAATCAGGTCCCGAATGTTAATAAGACCACAAAAAGACCTCAGATCAGACCCCCCAATCAGACCTCAGCTCACACTGAAAAGTGAATGACCCCCAATCAGACCTCAGATATGAGCCCCAATATAAATAAGACCCCATTCAGACCTCGGATCAAACCCCCAGTCTCAAATCAGCCCCCCATGCCTCTTTTTACTAGTCCCAGTCTCATATCAGCCCCCATTGCCTCAGATGACATAAAGTAAAAAAAAAACTCTTACCTCTCCTGCTCCTGGACGCCGCCTCTCCTCACTGCCTGCGATCCTCTTCCTCCTGATGTCGGCTGTGCTGTGAACCGGCGCGCACAGTGTGAGGTCACAGAGCGTCCTCACGCTGTGCACAGCCTTCACAGCTGACAGCCGAGGACCAGGAAGCGGTGAGTACAGAGCCTTCACCTTTTCCCAGTACTCCGGTACTAATAAGCACTTCCATAATGGAAGTGCTTATAAGTTTTCACCCCATAAGACGCAGGGACATTTTTCCCCTACTTTGGGGGACGGTACATACCTTGCAGACAAAAAAGCTTGCAGGAAAGATGGAACCAAATATTTGCCTCACACAGGCTGCCTATATATGGGTAACGGATGCGCCAAAAGCAACCTGGACCACATAGACACTTGGCAGCATGCGCCACTATAATACATTTAATAGTCTCGCACCACAATTGCGAAGTACTATCAAACGTAAAACCTCTGTGCTGCAGACAAAATATGGCTCATTTCAGAAAAGCAGTGTGCCAAGTAATAAATCAAACCCTAAATGCGTGCACATGGCGGGGGCAGAAAATGACGGAGAAAAAGAGGCGAGCTTATTATTAAATGTGCCCCATGATTTCCTGTTCTGTGCAGGTAACTTTCATTAGCTATTGCCATTATAACCACAGACAGAATTAAAATGTCAAGTAACACCTCTGTATAGACAACACATGATCCACCATTCACAATAGGTGATATTACAGCTTAGGCTACTTTCACACTGCCGTTTCTGGGTCCGCCTGTGAGATCCGTCTCAAGACTCTCACAAGCGTCCCCAAACGGATCAGTTTAGCCCCAATGCATTCTGAATGGATGCGGATCCGTTCAGAATGCATCAGTTTGGCTCCGTTTCGCCTCCATTCCGCTCTGGAGGCGGACACCAAAACTGTCCGCCTGGCGATGCAGTGCTAAATGGATCCATCCTGACTTACAATGGAAGTCAATGGTGACGGATCAGTTTACATTGACACAATATTGGTGCAAACGAATCCGTCCCCCATTGACTTTCAATATAAAGTCAGGACGGATTAGTTTGACTTTTTTTTTGACTAAGTGTATGCAGACGGATCTGTACTGAACGGATACAATTGTTTGCATTTATAGGTGCGGATCTGTCTGTGCAATTACCAGACGAATCCGCACCTAACGCAGCTGTGAAAGTAGCCTTATCTACTTCTTCCTGACCACTGCAGCTGTCACAGAGCATACCTAGAAAGCTCACCCATATAAGTCAATGGCGTCCTGTACTGTCTGACGCATGTAGCTGCTCTCAAAAGACAGTAAGTCTAAGGGTCCATTCACACGTCCGCAACGTGTTTTGCGGATCCACAAAACACGGACAGCTGCAATGTGCGTTCCGCATTTTGCGGACACTAATAGAATATGCCTGTCCTTGTCAGTAATTGCGGACAAGAATAAAACATGTTCTATTTTTTCGGGAACTGAATTGCGGACCCAGAAGTGCGGGTCCGCAATTCCGTGTCCGGGCAGCACATTGTGCTGTCCCATAGAAATGAATGGGTCTGTAATTGCGGACGTGTGAATGGACCCTAAAACCTCATTCAGACAAGTGTCTCCTGTGCAGAAATCATGCTCCATGTGTGAGTTCCCCTTATGGACACTGCTTGTTTTTTAGGATCGCAGGCATTATAATGATTTATAATGCTGGGTGTCTCTGCCTGACTTGTATCTAATGAATTAGGCCTCTTTCACACGACCGTATGGCTTTTTCAGTGTTTTGTGGGCTGTTTTTCCACGGATCTGTTGTTCCATTTTTTGTTTCCGTTGTGTTTCTGATTCTGTTCCGTTTTTCTGTATGGCATATACAGTAATTACATAGAAAAAAATGGGCTGGACATAAAATTTTCAAAAGATGTTTCTGCAAAAACTGAACGGATACGGAAGATATACGGATGCATTTTTCAGAGTTCGGTATTCTGCGCAGGCCCGGTGAGGAAGCTGGCAGCCTGTGAGTGTCCTTCCCTCACTGCGCCTGAGCAGAATACTGAAGGGCGTGAGATTTCCCCAGGGCAGGCAGAAGGATGCGAATGATGCCTGGCCCTGTCAATTAACACTTGGAAGGTGTGACTTGAGGTGGGAGACGGGAGCCTCTAGGTGCAGGAGGCTCATTTATATATTATAAAAGTAAGAATTCTACAGTAACGGGGGCACGGATCATCATTAGAATAGCAGAGTTAGGTGCAGCTGACAGTAGCACATCACTAATGTCAGCCAGTTCAATGCTGAAAATTCGAGTGACAGAAACCATTTCAGTGTAGACCAGAGATCAGCAGCCTCTGGCACTCCAGTAACTCCCAGCATTCTCCATTCACTTCTGTGGGAGATCTGAGAACAAGCAAGCAATTGTGCATGCTGGGTGTGGTAGTTTCACCACAGCTGAAGTGCTGATCCCTGGTTTAGGCCATGCTTGGACTCTGGTCCAGATGTACTAGTCCACGAAGTGGAAAATCGTGCCATTTTAAGACAGACTTTTGGTACAGAGACCTTAGTAAATATTCACTCCTGGGGGAGAGCAGGGCTTGCTCCTATGTATTTCGCCACAGCGTCCATTGTAATGCAGTCTGCGCCGCATTATTATAACTTTTTGTGTCGTGTGTACTCAACAGTGTTTGAAACCAGTTTCCCCTCCGCATAGACCTATTACTCAGGCGGACACGGGCGCCATTTTATGTAGCCGCAGACTGTTATCAGGCACAGGATACCATGAGAACAGAACATAGTCTCCGCTGTTCTAATGTATTCATGTGCCGGGGCAGCAGCGTCTCTCCTGCCTCCTACAGCTCTTTCTTCGCCGTTACAGACGATTTCTCTGACACCTATGTTTCACTACAAGTCCCACCTCCATGGCGGACGTACGATTTTACTAGAAAGTTCCACAGAAGAAGAGGCTAGTACGCGTGCTCGAGAAATTTGTACAGAGGGTGGGTCTCCGCGTTGTCCCTCTGCGCCTGCGTAATAGGGTGGGCGTGGGAAATTACGCATGCGCGTGAAGAGCAGTTTTTCGGCGCCTTTGTCCTTCCGCCATTTTGCGTGTCTAGCGCTGATTGGGCTCCGTGCTCCGGTTCTGGAACCAATCAGAGCGGAGAGGAGAACCGAGACCGGGAGAGGTGGTGAGTAGGACCGGGGGAGAGAGCCAATAACACCACGGGGAGGGAGAAACATGACCTAAGCCTCACAGCCAATAACACCAATGTATTAGGCAGTAACATAAATAGCCAATCCGGGCAGACAAAGCCAGCATCTCCCGGACAAGACGCCTGGTGATCTAGTATTCGGGCTGCAGTGTGGAGAGCTGTGGTGACGCTGCTGCCAGTGCGGTCCCTCTAGATAGGCGGCCTCCTGTGCAGGGGCTGTAGGGAGGGTATGGCGGTGTAGTCGGCGGCCTCCTGTGCAGGGGCTGTAGGGAGGGTATGGCGGTGTAGTCGGCGGCCTCCTGTGCAGGGGCTGTAGGGAGGTTATGGCGGTGTAGTCGGCGGTTTCCTGTACAGGGGCTGTAGTGAGGGTATGGCGGTGTAGTCGGCGGCCTCCTGCACAGGGGCTGTAGGGAGGGTATGGCGGTGTAGTCGGCGGCCTCCTGCACAGGGGCTGTAGTGAGGGTATGGCAGTGTCGTGGTCGTCCTCCTGTACCAGAGGCTGTAGTGAGGGTATGGCGTGGTCGTCCTCCTGTACCAGGGGCTGTACTGAGGGTATGGTGGTGTCCGTGTTCGTCCTCCTGTACGAGCGGTGTACTGAGGGTATGGCGGTGTAGTGGTCCTCCTCCTGTACAGAGGCTGTAGTGAGGGTATGGCAGTGTCGTGGTCGTCCTCCTGTACCAGAGGCTGTAGTGAGGGTATGGCGTGGTCGTCCTCCTGTACCAGAGGCTGTAGTGAGGGTATGGCGTGGTCGTCCTCCTGTACCAGGGGCTGTACTGAGGGTATGGCGGTGTCCGTGTTCGTCCTCCTGTACGAGCGGTGTACTGAGGGTATGGCGGTGTAGTGGTCGTCCTCCTGTACCAGGGGCTGTAGTGAGGGTATGGCGGTGTCGTGGTCGTCCTCCTGTACCAGGAGCTGTACTGAGGGTATGGCGGTGTCCTGGTCGTCCTCCATTAGGGAGGGCATGACAGTGTAGTGGTTGTCCTTAACATGATCTTTAATGAGGGTTTCCTGGTGTCGGAGGGTATGGCAGTGTAGTGGTCATCCTCTTGTAGAAGGGCTGTAGTGAGGGTATGACTGTAGTCATTGTCCTCCTGTACCAGGGATGTGGTGAGGGTATGGCGGTGTAGTGGTCATCCTCTTGTAGAAGGGCTGTAGTGAGGGTATGGCGGTGTAGTGGTCAGCCTGGTGGTACATGCTATGGGGGTGGATAGAGAAGGTCTATGGATTGAGTAGATATTGGGGTGGCCATTAGCATGTTCTGTGTGTATATATTCCAGTGTGATATATACATGTAATTATTTCTGTTTAACCCCTGCAGCTGATAGTTACTGCCCCCCTCCCTTTTCTTCCAATAAAACGTTGCTTTTGTTCATGTTAGCAAGAGTTTATTTCTCGGCTGCCGCCTGGAGCGCTGTGACAGTATGACCCCACTACGTCTCTGATATTACACTTCTCTGGACATATAAAGGTGTAATACTATTAAAGTCTGAGCTAGGTATCTGTACACTGCTGTGAGCATTATTGTGACTTTTTGGGAACGGTTACTATAGGCTAACTCATATCCATAGCAAAAAAAAGAAAAATGTAGCAGCACTACAAGAATGATGGTTGTTCCTTACTGTGGTGGTGCTCGCTGTGTCAGAAGCCAGTCTTGTGCTTCCCCCAAATCCAGATGCAATTGTAATAGAAAACTGCAGCACTCTCCAGCCTTGATCTTTCCAAAATTTATTTCACCAATACAAATGCGACGTTTCGATCTGTGTGATCTTTCTCAAGCGTCGCATTTGTATTGGTGAAATAAAATTTGGAAAGATCAAGGCTGGAGAGTGCTGCAGTTTTCTATTACAATTGCATCTAACTCATATCCATACCACCCTACGGCTCTTCTGTTTTGAATAAACCCACCTAGTCAAGTATATCTTCTATGTAGGGAATCCCTGCACAGTTTCAGTGGTGGTCCTGGGATTACGGTGGAATAATGATGGCTTATTGAGGCACATTCCAGTGCAGGGCGGCTGTCCTCCCCTGTCACAGAGGAGTATATGCGTCTACAGGATTGAGCCGGTATCGGCGCCCTCCCTGCACTGAGAGGCTCAGAACCGCTGCATCCTCATATTATTATTATTTTTTTTTGTCTCAGAATCCAAAAAATGATACAAACCAATCTGAGCCCCCTCTGATCCGGTGCTCTGATGTCATGTTTTTCTCTGCAGCAGTGACAGCCCTGTTTACACCATGTGATCAGTTCAGCCAATCACCAGCCTAAGCTCTATACTGCCTGAGATGGTTGAGACCAGTGATTGGCTGCACTGAGGTTTACCAACATCACTACTGCAGTCACCGCCTGGTGCTAGGATGGAGCGGCACTGTGGGCGTTCAGAGCAGTCAGTCACATGACCCGTGTGCCAGCTGAATCTCCTGGGCTGACCGTGGCTCCCCTGACCCAAACTGACTTCATCGTAGCGATTTCCTTTGGATCAACTTGGAGGACAACAGGCTGGACTGGATGGACATCCAGTGCTGCCCATAATTATTCATACCCCTGGCAAATTTTGACTTAAAGTTACTTTTATTCAACCAGCAAGTAATTTTTTGACGGGAAATGACATAGGTGTCTCCCAAAAGATAAGACGATGTACAAGAGGCATTATTGTGGAAAAAAAACCATTTCTCAGCAGGGTGGATAAAAATCAATGATTTTTTTTTAAAATAAATCAGATTTTTTTTAAAATTTAAATCAGATTTTTTTTTATTTAAATCAGATTTTTTTTATATAAAATGCTTTTTGAGGAAAATATATTACCAGCCAAAGGTTATTTCATTATGAAATAGATTACTTTTTTAATTATGTAGAATAAGGCTGTATATGTTTAATTTTTTGTTAAATTCCATTAATCCATTCACAATGTCATGCTCTTCCAGAGGCTTTTGTAAGATTACTGGGTAGTTTCTCTGCCTACAAGATATTATCACAGATGGTTTAATTTTGGAGTTCTCAAAACTGAATTTATAACATGAAAAGAGTTGAGAAAAAGATCTAAATACTAACTTCTACAAACCTATAAATACAGAATCAATCCCTTCAGTGCTAAGTTTAAAGTTCAGTGAATAGAATATAAACAATATTTTTCTGATTGTTTGGAGTGGAATAGATCTGCACAAGAAGAAAGTGAAACTAAGTGTAAGGAGGAAAAGGCAAGCAGACAAGGAGTACTACAAAATTAAAGTGAAACTTTCTGAGCACAGTACTGCACAGCCACAGACAGACAAGTCTTTGGATCATCTGTAAAGAATAAATCAAGGCAACTGGACGTACTGTAGATTTCTTGAAAACGTTTCACTCGTTCTTCCAACGAGCCTTCTCAATTCTGAGTGACTGTACAAAAATTCTGGGAATAAATATGTAACTTAATCAACATCTGGTAATTATACCCAGCATTGGGTCAAAGGTGTTGATTCATTATCCTAATTGGAGTCAGTAACATAGTACATAAGGCCGAAAAGACATTTGTCCATCCAGTTCGGCCTGTCATCCTGCAAGTTGATCCAGAGGAAGGCAAAAAAAACCTGTGAGGTAGAAACCAATTTTCCTCACTTTAGGGGAATAAAAATTCCTTCCCGACTCCAATCAGGCAATCAGAATAAATCACTGGATCAACGATCTCTCTCTAGTAGCTATAGCCTGTAATATTATTACGCTCCAGAAATACATCCAGGCCCCTCTTGAATTCCTTTATTGTACTCACCATCACCACCTCCTCAGGCAGAGAGTTCCATAGTCTGATATGGTGATAAAGACTTCCCAGAAAAAGGTGTCAAGACAGCATTGTACGTGAAAGAGGCCATCTACGTAAAAATGGAGAAGCCAAGCTTGAATAGAGGTGGGGGGGTTAGACATCTATTGTCTGCCATATACAATGCTGTCTTGACACCTTTTTCTGGGAAGTCTTTATCATCTACTGACTCCAATTAGGATAATGAATCAACACCTTTGACCCAATGCTGGGTATAATTACCAGATGTTGATTAAGTTACATATTTATTCCCAGAATTTTTGTACAGTCACTCAGAATTGAGAAAGCTCGTTGGAAGAACGAGTGAAACGTTTTCAAGAAATCTACAGTAAGTCCAGTTGCCTTGATTTATTCTTTACAGATATACTATGACCTGGATAAATGAGAACCTTCACAGACAAGTCTTTGGATCTTTTTGTGTGTATGACCTGAGGTTTATCACATTCTTTCCTTAGAGGAAAAAAACTATAATGGCAGCAGGCCGTAAAAGAGACCCAGTTTGGCAATATTTTAATGAAGTTCCTTTACCTATCGGTAAGGCAGGCATGTGTGCAAAATGCAAACACTGCAACAAAGAAATGCAATGCCTGGTGGCCCGAATGAGGCAACATCATGAGATGTGCTGTGATGAAGATGACCAAAGAAACACATTTTTCTCCTTCCTAAGTGCAACAGAAAAATTGTCCAAATATGAATCTTTATGTAAAAAACTATGATTTAAAGGGACTCTGTCACCAGTTTCTAACCCCCACTTTTAAAACTATTGTTCTGTCCATGGAGCCCTTGTGATTACTAAGGTGTTGTTATAAGCTAAATCTGCTGGCTCGTTTTGATAAAAAAACTTTTATCTAACCTGTCAGTCATGTAGATAAGGTGCCCAGGGCGTTTCTCCTGGTCTGAACATGCCGCCCGCCGCCGCCGTTGGTGCCCAGCTCCTCCTCTGCTCTGAATTAGCGCCGCCTGAATGTCAAGAAATACGCCTCCGGCTCTCCCTCAGTCCCCCCTCCTTCTTTTCTAAGATCACGCGCGTGCGCACAGGCCTGTGCCTGATGCGCCCGTGCGGACTTTTCGATTCAGCCTCATTGAGCGAAGTGCGCATGCGCACTTCGCTCAACCTCCCGATAACGCGAACACTGCCGCACGCGCGGGATCTTAGAAAAGAAGGAGGGGGGACTGAGGGAGAGCCGGAGGCGTATTTCTTGACATTCAAGCGGGGCTAATTCAGAGCAGAGGAGGAGCTGGGCACCAACGGCGGCGGGCGGCATGTTCAGACCAGGAGAAACGCCCTGGGCATCTTATCTACATGACTGACAGGTTAGATAAAAGTTTTTTTTTTATCAAAACGAGCCAGCAGATTTAGCTTATAACAACACCTTAGTAATCACAAGGGCTTCATGGACAGAACAATAGTTTTGAAAGTGGGGGTTAGAAACTGGTGACAGAGTCCCTTTAAATCAAGCCTTACTGACTAGTGATTTAAATCGGTTTGATTTAAATCAAATCCACCCTGTTTCTCAGCTTTTATTTACATTTGAGAAAAAAAGTGTCCAGTCCAAAATTATTCATACCCTTCTCAATAATCAATAGAAAAGCCTTTATTGGCCATTACAGCAATCAAACGCTTCCTATAATTGCAGACCAGCTTTTTGCATGTCTCCACAGGTATTTTTGCCCATTCATCTTTAGCAATGAGCTCCAAATCTTTCAGGTTGGAGGGTTTTCTTGCCATCACCCTGATCTTTAGCTCCCTCCACAGATTCTCAATTGGATTCAAGTCTGGACTCTGGCTGGGCCACTCCAAAATGTTAATGTTGTTGTCTGCTAACTATTTCTTCACCACTTTTGCTGTGTGTTTTGGGTCATTGTCATGCTGAAATGTCCACTGGTGCCCAAGGCCAAGTTTCTCTGCAGACTGCCTGATGTTGTCGTTGAGAATCCTCATGTATTGCTCTTTTCTCATTGTGCCGTTTACTGTGATTAGGTTCCCTGGTCCATTGACTGAAAAACACCCCCAAAGCATGAGGTTCCCACCACCATGTTTGACAGTGGGGATGGTGTTCTTTGGGTTAAAGGCTTTTCCTTTTTTGCGCCAAATGAAGGAAACATCATTGTGACAAAACAATTCAATTTTTGTTTCATCTGATCATAACACAGAAGACCAGAAGTCGTCTTCTTTGTCCAGATGAGCTTTTGCAAAGGCCAAGCGAGCTTTTCTGTGCCTTATCTGGAGAAGTCTGCAGTGTGCAGTGTCCGTTGGATTGTCCGCCTTGAGACATTGCCACCAGCAGAGCCCAGATTCACCAGGGTGGCCTCGGTGGTGATCCTTGGATTCTTTTTCACCTAACTATCCCCCTGGCCAGCACAGGTGTCACTTTTGGCTTCCGACCACATTCTCTGAGATTTTACAGTGCGGACCATCTTGTATTTTTTGATCAATTGTAAATAAAAGCTGAGAAATTTTTATTTTTTTCCACAATAATGCCTCTTGTACATCGTCTTATTATCTTTGGAGACACCTATGTCATTCCCCGTCAAAAAATTACTTGCTAGTTGAATAAAAGTAAGTCAAAATTTGCCAGGGGTATGAATAATTATGGGCAGATGTTCCTCACTGTAAAATATTTTCAGCCTTACAAACTATTGGGGTCATTTCTCAAACTGGTGTAAAGTAGAACTGGCTTAGTTGCTCATGGCAACCAATCAGATTCCACCTTTCCTTTTGGACAGCTCCTTTTGGAAAATGAAAGGAGGAATCTATGGGCAACTAAGTCAGTTCTACTTTACACCAGTTTGAGAAATGCCCCCATATGTTACCATTTATGGTACAGTCAGTTCCTATCTGATTGTGGGTGTATTGTACTGTGCTCACATCATGTCAGTACTGTATAATAGACCCACCATCAGACAGGAACTGACTGTGCCATAAGTCGTGTCAGTCCAGGCGGTGGCGGGCAATCACTGGCAGTGACTGGGATTGGTGATGATGCCGTTCCTGGTCATTTAACCCTGTAGATGCTGTTGCCAGTTACAACTGTGAAGTTAGGCAGAGGGAGTGGCCCCGTTCAGTTGCTATGACAGAGCAACAGATGGCGACTAGAATTGCTAAAATGCGACTTAGAATTGCTAAATGGCGACAAGAATTTATAGTCTTGTTGCCATTTGCGCCTAGACCCTCCGCTGCTCTGCCTCTCACACACAAGGCAGCGCGTGCCATGTTCTTCTCAACAGCAGAGGGGAGAAGGAGGCAGTCCCTTCCCCCTGTGCTGCTGCCACCAATGGGCTGATAGCAAGGAAGGGGGGGGGGGGGGGGGGGGGGGTTCGGTGCACTGCGCCACCAATTAATATAGTTTATGCTTAATACAAACGCAGGCTGAGCTGCGGGTGTCGGCCATATCCCATACCCGGCACCCAGCCTCTTTGACTGCGCGCTGCGATCCCCTGCTATTAACCAGTCAGGTGTGGCACCTGAGGGGTTAATAGCGGCAGATCGCAGCGCGCAGTCAAAGGGGCTGGGTACCTGGTATGGGATATGGCCGGAACCCGCATCCTGCGTTTGTATTAAGCATAAACTATATTAATTGGTGGCGCAGTGCACCGAACTCCCCCCAACACCAGTATTATAAAGTAGAATAATTGGTGGTGCAATTCTTTAAAAATATATTTACCCACCGCCTCCCAACTTTACATGTCGTGGTGGTTGGCTGTAAACTATAACCTTGTGGTGCTGCAGATTGCTGTGACTGCCCTGCTATTATATGGCTGCGGTCACAGCGAAGATCCCGGAGACCAACTAGAGTGGTCTTCAGGCATCTGATCGATGTTGCGTGCTGTTACAACAATCCTCTGTGAAGAAAAGTATATGTTCTGGCAGTATGGTGCCATAGAACCAGCAATAAAAAAAAAATAGGCCTTCAAATATGCTCTAGTTGAAGTCTTGTGGTGAGCAAAGCCAGTAGATACATTGCATAAGTAGCATCCATTTTCACAGTACAAACATACGGTAGTGGTTTTAGAAATGTTTTGTCTTGAAATCCTTTGTATATCTCTATCTGTCATCTAATGACACAAAAGAAATGCCTTATGTTATACTTATCCCGCTCCCCGGCATCCACGTCGCTCCTGACCCTTGCACGGGCGCCACTGCCTCTCCCCGTCGTGCAGGTCAGAACATACAGAGGCAAGCCTCCCTAGCATTGCAGGTGACACTGGGGAGGCTATTGCCTGCCAGTGTGGGACTGTACAGGGACCCACCCAAACTGGTAACGCGCATCTAGACCTTCATTGTAAACTGTTAGTAGTTCATTCATATCTTCTGGTAGCAATACTAAAGAACATAATCCAGAATTTTACGTGGAGATTGCATGTTAGGAGATGTAACAAGGGCTCTATGTGGTTAAAGAAATAGTAAACCTATAAATTATAAATAATAGGTGGCAATACACATTAAAGTCATATGAGGGCCTCTGACAGCAGATGTTGGTTATAGAAGGTTTGAGCATGTCTGTGTTAGATTACATCCAGTACAGAGTCAATATGGTGATATGGGCTTACAGTTGTTGGATTGTATAGTCCTGTGATGGCTAACCTCCGGCCCTGCAGCTGTGGCAAAACTACGAATCCCAAGATACACACTTGCTTGGCTGTTCTCAAACTCCCCAGAAATGAATGGAGCATGCTGGGAGTCGTAGTTTCACCACAGCTGGAGTGCCAGAGGTTAGCCATCACTGGTATAGGGCATACCTAACTTATATCACCGTTTTGATGTTTTTATCTCCATAGATACTCATAGACTGCAGGACTGCAGATGGAGCAGTACACAACAAGCAGCAATGGCTCTCCAGAACAGATTGTGGTCCAGGCGGGGCAGATCCAGCAGCAGGTGAGGTCCTGAACTTGTACATGGTTGTATGATGCTGATATTTATATATATCTCTTTAGCCCCTTAAGTACAGGTTGATTTGGGGCTTTCAGGACCCAATATTTGTTTTTCTTTCTTCTCCTTCCAATTCTTTCTAAGCACTTATTGTCTGCAGGACTTATTTTTATTTTATTTTTTTGTGTTCCTTCAGCAAGTTGCGTTTATTATGTAGACCGAGTTAATACAATGCACTTATGTATTGTTATTGTCCATATTGCTTCCTTTACTGTCTGGATTCATTTTTCCATCACATTATACACTGCTCGTTTCCATGGATATGACTTCGCCCTATAATCCATCAGCGGTGGTCATGCTTGCACAATACAGGGAAAAGTGCCGGCCTCCTTAGCTGGATCCGTGGGGGCACACATAGGCTGGTGATTTTTCCTATAGTGTGCAAGCACCACCACCACCACTGCTGGATTGCAGGGGGGAGTCGTAACCATGGAAACAAGCAGTGTATAATGAGATGGAAAACTGAATGAGTAAGACAACTCCTTTAAATTTTTTTTTAATTTGAAAAATCCCTACGACACCACAGTGAGGAGATAGTGGTGCAATGTTTTGTGGGATGGAGGTAAATCTGGGTTTGTGTACATTACCCATCCATCTTGGGTATGACTTTCCCACTGTGGAGCAGTTTGTGTAGTGAGATAAACCTTACTAGTGAAGAAACCTGGTTGAAAGATGTCTCACTTTTGACCCCTGGTACAGTCTCATGGTCAGGCTGTCTTTTCTTGTTCCTTTCCCTTTTCGTAGCCTGGTGCAGTTACTGCTGTCCAGTTACAGACCGAGGCTCAGGTCGGAGCAGCCTCTGGACAGCAAGTACAGACCCTCCAGGTAGTTGTGTCTGACGAATGCATGAGCATTTCAATTTCTCATTGCCTCTTCGGTCTTGTGTATAGGGGCATGGATGTGTTGTCTTCATATTTGGTCGATGTATAAGTTGTCACATGCATGAGGTGGTATATGGCAGAGTCTGCATGGTTAATAGTATCTTTTTGTTTTTGATCTTGCATGACTCTATCCATTTTTATCATGGTACAGTTCCTTTTTTCAGTGTTGTGTAAAGTTCCTGTTTATCAGCTTTAAAGGGGACTCATCCCCACAAAAAGTAGTTATTAGGGTACTTTCACACTAGCGTTTTTCTTTTCTGGCATAGAGTTCTGTCCTAGGGGCTCTATACCGGAAGAGAACTGATCAGTTTTATCCCCATGCATTCTGAATGGAGAGCGATCCGTTCAGGATGTCTTCAGTTCAGTCTTTTTGCCTTTTCAGGGCGGAGAGAATACATCATGCTGCGGTTTTATCTCCGTCCAAAATTAAGTAAGACTTGCCAGAATGCCGGATCCGGCATTTTTTCCCCTTGACATGCATTAATGCCGATTCCGGCCCTGAGTTCCTGCAAAACGGATCAGTTTTTGCGGTCTGCCCATGCTCAGACTGCAAAAAATTTGAAAAAAAATAAATGCCGGATACATTTTTCTGGATGACACTGGAGAGACGGATCCAGCATTTCAAAGCATTTGTCAGACTGATCAGGATCCTGATCCGTCTGACATCAGTTTGCATATGTTTTGACTGATCCGGCAGGCAGTTTCAGCGATGGAACTGCCTGCCGGAATCCTCTGCTGCAAGGGTGAAAGTACCCTTAGTACTTATAATTGCCTATCCACAGGGACGATGATGCATATTGAACTGTGGGGGAATAACTGCCGGGACCCCCAGCGGTACTGGGATGGGGGAGGGTCCCAATGTCCTCTGGCCATAGATATGAACGGACCCTCTGCTCTGAGAATTGAGGCTGTGACCTAGTATTTATCACTCATCCTGTGGATGGGTGACGTAACACCAAAACACCTTCTGACTGGAGAGTAATTTGTTGCAAGGGAAATCCAAATACAATTGGTTTCAGAATCCATAGATGAGGTCCAAGTTCTAGGACAGGTGTACTCAAGTACTTTTCGTTAAGGTCCACTTGCCCATTTAGTGCCCTAAGGCTACTTTCACACTCGTTTTGCGTGGATCCATCATGGATCGGCAAAAACTGATCCTTTACAATAATACAACCGCATGCATCCGTCATGAACTCTATTGAAAGTCAGTGTGGGACGGAACAGTTTTCTATTGTCAGAGAAAACGGATCCGTCCCATTGACTTACATTTTGTGCCAGGACGGATCCGTTTGCCTTAATTTCGTTGGAATGGAGACTAATCGGATGGAAACCTGATGCATTCCGAGTGGATCCTTTTCCATTCCGAATGCATTAGGGCAAAACTGATCCGTTTTGGACCGCTTGTGAGAGCCCTGAATGACCTCACAAACGGAAAGCCAAAACGCCAGTGTGAAAGTAGCCTTAGGGGCATCCTACTATGTGGGGAGTCACTTTATGTTCCCCTATGCTTCAAGTGCCCTGCCTCCATGCAGTATGATGCCCTTAAGTTGCCCCCCCACCCCCAATTTGAATAATCTACCCCATGTTCACCTGACGAACAGAGTGGAGCAGGTCTGCGCTGTTACTGCGCAGCAGGCGTGATGTCACTGCATCGTGCTTATAGCCCTGAATTGCCTATGGCAGGGGAATGGTAAAGCAGGGAGATGACTGTTCTCTGCTTCACCATGGTTTTAGGGCTCATGCACACAGCCGTTAAATGTTTTGTGGTCTGCAAATTATGGATCTGCAAAACACTGTTCTGGCCGCATTCTTTCTGCATTTTGTGGAACGGAACAGCTGGTCCCTAACAGAACATTCCTGTCCTTGTCTGTAATGCGGACAATAATGGGGCATGTTCTGTTTTTTAGCAGAACGGACATATGAACATGGAGTAATTTTCATTTTTTGCGGCTCCAGTGAAGTGAATGGAGCCGCAACAAAAATGTTTGTGGACATCATGACATCATGATGTCAGTTGACATCATGACATGCAGGGGTCTGGACAGCTGGCACCCATGGTCCAGATTTAGGATGCGTTTCGTCAATTGAGTACCCCTGCTATAGAATAACATTTTTGTTCTTATTAACTGTAGTACCACAAGTCTCACGCTTTCCCTAATGGTGCTGACAGTTTTGCTTGATCTGAAGAATAAATTGGAGACACATTTACAGTTTTTATAGTTTTCCTACGATGGTGGGTGGGTGGCAAAGGCATCTTTTTTACTGACTGTTTTGTGCCTTTCCTTTTCTATTACTGCTAGATGTTATGCATGAATTGCTAGCAGTTTGCAATAAAGGTCCAGATGGGTGTTACCAGTTGATTGGATAATGTCAGACTGTACAGGGACACATTCCCAACTGGTAACGCCCATCTGTACCTTCATTTTAGACTGCTAGCCATTTATTCCTAAAATCTATCAGGAATAGTAAAGGAAAAGTACAGCAAGGAGTCATAAGAATAGATACATGGGGAATGCAAGTAGTCCCTGATGTACATCAGGTGGTTAGAGAAAACATCTGTATGCAGTCTAGGTTCCTGAAGATAATAAAATGCCAGTAGTTCTGTATGATTCTGGGATTAGCATTATATATAGTTTGTTTTCTGCCTAACACCAGGTTACTTTCTCCATTTAGGTACAAGGCCAGCCGCTAATGGTACAAGTCAGTGGCGGTCAACTGATTACTTCTACTGGACAACCAATTATGGTTCAGGCAATGGGTGGACAAGGTCAAACTCTTATGCAAGTTCCTGTATCTGGATCCCAAGGTCTTCAGCAGGTATGTTTTGTGGACTAAGAATTTATGATTTAGGGGTTATTCACACGACTGTAGACCATCTGTGCCCATATTGCGGACAGCAAATGACTTGGAATGGGTTCGCAATCTGCAAGAAATGGTGAGGAGCGGAGGCAGGAATCAGAAGCACTATGAATACCTTTCCGTAGGCATTTGGGTCTGTACTCCGCATTTCAAAAGATAGGACACTTCCTATATTTTGCCATATGTTGCGGATCGTGGACCATTCAAGCCAATGGGTCCTGTCCGCAATGCAGGATTCATACGGCCGGTGCCCATGCTTTGTGGTTCGCGGCATGGACGTCCTACTGTCGTCCTTAGGCCTCATGCACACGACTGTCTGTATTTTGGACTTCTGTGTGCATTCTGCATTTTTCTCACTGCCATCAATAAAAAGGACAGCTCTTGTCCGCAGTACGCACCAGATTAGGACAGGGTGTGCATGGGCTCCTATAAAAGAATGGGGTTAGCACACGGATGTAAAATACAATTATGCGCATGAGGCTTAATGCAGCACAAAACACGAGCCATAGATTTTTAATACCTGATATTGTGGATATTTATTTTATTTTTTGTGAAAGGCCCCTCATTGTTTTTCTGTATTCCTAACAGATCCAGTTGGTGCAGCAAGGGCAGATTCAGATCCAAGGAGGACAGGCTGTCCAGCTTCAAACGCAGCAGGGCCAGCCACAGCAAATAATCATTCAGCAGCCACAGACTGCGGTCACAGCAGGGCAGAGTCAGGTATGGGGGCTATTAAATACAGAATACCGTCATCTTTTCATTCTGAAGTTTTCACATAACCCGCAATTCTTCTTGTTTCTGTCCAGAGTCAGCAGCAGATAGCTGTTCAGGGTCAGCAGGTTGCACAGACAGCAGAAGGACAAACCATCGTTTACCAGCCAGTGAATGCTGATGGTACAATTCTACAGCAAGGTAAGTCATTCATTTTCATTTAGGTTTTTAGGACAATCAGCTGGATGCTCCATTTCTGTCCACTTTTACCATGACTATGCACTTCCCCCAACCATGCCAGTTGTCATTTTGTCTTCTCTGTAATTGTTTCCTTCTGTTGGCAACATACACCATCTATACTAGTCGTCTTGTCCATGGTGAACACTAGAGGTTCCCAGGAATTAACTGTGTGACCTCCCCTTTTGTCCCTCTGTTTCCTATTTTGTGTTATTTCCTAAAGTGACAGTCCCTGTTACAGGAATGATCACTATACCAGCTGCCAGCTTGGCAGGAGCCCAGATTGTACAAGCCGGAGGAAACGCCAGTACCACAAATAGTAGCCAGGGAACAGTGACTGTTACTCTACCTGTAACGGGAAATGTGATGAACTCTGGGGGCATGGTTATGGTAGGTATCGGGATGTAATAGTATTTTCTCTCCTAATTCTTGTTGCTGTCCTGTTATTAAAGAAATCTTCTGCCTATTTAGATGGTTCCTGGTGCAAGTTCTGTCCCTGCTCTGCAAAGAATCCCTCTACCAGGAGCTGAGATGCTGGAGGAGGAACCATTATATGTTAACGCCAAGCAATATCATCGCATTCTGAAGAGGCGCCAGGCAAGAGCCAAATTAGAGGCTGAGGGCAAAATCCCCAAAGAGAGGAGAGTGAGTAGTTATGGCGGTCAATGTCGTTAACAGTATGAATGACAGTACATCTAATTTGTATGTGACGCATTCTCCATGAAGTTGGAGATTTAAAAAGGGGGAGGGGGCTTCATGAAGTACATGGTCCACACCAATCTAATAGTAAGGCAAGACTGTGTAGGCAAATATGACATTCACCACTGTTAGAAAGATTGATTACAAGCCTTGTGGAGCTGTACACACTGCCACACTGTGCAGGTAACTCAACTTTCCTAGGACCCTAAAGGCAAATCTACTTAGCTATGCCACTATTTGGGAGTGAGGAGAAGGATTTATTTAGGTAGATTTAGTATTTAGTCCCTATTGCAGCTGCAGATAATTTGCTACTCAGCTTTCTTGCTTATTGATTCAGTGTTCCTTTAACGAACCCCCTTTTTACCACATGAAATCCAGTAAGTTGCTGAACTTCAGTATGATCAGTATACTTATAAGCAGTAAAAATATCTTTCCATACCGGAAGGGAAAAATTTTTTTACAAAAAGAGAACTGTTTTAAAGGAATAAAGGGGATTTAGGTGTGTTTAATATTTGATTTGTCTTCTTCAAACAGCAGATCAGCGGGGGTCCTGGTAGGCCAGAGCCCTACCAATCTGATATTGAGGACCTATCCTCGGACAGCCTTTTTAACCCCTTCACGACTGCAATCTGTATATATACGTGATAGCTGCACATACCCCGTGCAGCTACCACGTGTATATATACGTTCTGGCAGCTCTTTAATCCAAGCGCTGCAAAGCGCTTGGATTAAAGCTTCTGCCCCTGCCCTGTATGCTGTCACGGACAGCATACAGTGCAGTAATGCCGGCAAGGGACCAATCAGAGTGGCCCCTTGCCGGCAATCAATCCGATTGGTTAGTCTGTGCAGACTAACCAATCGTATCGCGGCAGTGTTAAAATGCCGGTTTCAGGCTCTGATCTGCGCTCTGCAGATCAGAGCCTGAAATCAGTAATGTGTCCTGAAGCCCCCGATCTGTGCCCCCTTGAAGCCCCCGATCTGTGCCCCCTCCTTGTTCTTGTCCTGCCCCCGATGCGGTCCGCCCCCTCCTGCCCCGATCTGTGCCCCCTTCTTGTCCATCATCTTATCCTGCCCCCCCCCCCCCGATGCGGTCCGCCCCTTCCTGCCGCGATCTGTAATAAGTGAAATGCTGCCCCCGTTTCCAGCGCTGCCCGCTGTCCCCTGCCCCCGATGAGGTCCCCCTTGTGTGTGTGATGGCGGCGGCTCCATTCCTGAGCTGCCGCCATCAGCAGCGTGTGTCAGCTCTATGCTGACACTGCTGTAACCCCATAGATGCCGCAGTAGTGGCATCCATGGGGTTAATAGAGGGAGGGGCCTCCCTCTCTCTCAACCATCAGGGCTGCTGCGATCGCAGCGCCTGATAGTTGCCATGGCAACCGGACGCTTTGCAAAGGCGTACGGTTGCCATGGTATAGGCGTCCAGTGCTGCCACCTACAGGCATCTGATTGTATTATACTTTGCAATGCAAGAGCATTGCAAAGTATAGTACAACCATCAGCCCCACTGGATCTTTAAGATCCAAGAGGGAACTGATAAAAAAAAAAATGTGAAAATTAAATAAATAAAAATGTAAAAAATAAATTTCCTTTTCCTATAAAAAACAAACAAAAAATACCCCAAACAAAAACCACACATATTAGGTGTCGCCGTGTCCGTAACGACCATCTCTATAAATATATCACATCATCAACCCCGTCCAATAAACCCCATAAAAAATAAAAACTGTGTCAAAAAATAAGCCATTTTTGTCACCTTACATCACAAAAAGTGCAACACCAAGCGATCAAAAAAGGCGCATATACCCCAAAATAGTACCAATCAAACCGTTACCTCATCCCGCAAAAAATGAGCCCATATTTAAGACAATCGCCCAAAAAATAAAAAAGCTATGGCTCTCAGACTATGGAGACACTAAAACATCATTTTTTTGGTTTCAGAAATGCTATTATTGTGTAAAACTTAAAGGGATTCTGTCACCTCCCCTAACCCAAAATCCGGTTTTAAAGCAGCCATGCAGCACAGCTTACCTTGATTAGACTGTGCTCTTTTATCTTGTAATCCATCCAGTAGTTTCTGCAAAAAACGAGCCCTGAATGTGCCCAGAGGGGCGTTTTGTTCCTCTTAGAGAGCCCAGTACCGCCCCTCTTACAGTGCCCAGCCCGCCTTCCTTGCACTGTCTAACCGCCCCCAGCCTGCCACAGCCTCTCCTCCCCCTCCCTCACGGCCGAACGAACTCTCGCACAGGCGCAGTACCCACTGAGGGCTGCGCCTGTGCGATCAGCAGGAGACTGAGGGCAGGAGCTTCATCCTCGTCACTGGGCATGCGCCGAGCCCAGTGACGTCCGATGCTCGCTCTTCCCTGCTGACTGAGGGAAGAGCGAGCATCGGACGTCACTGGGTTCGGCGCATGCCCAGTGACGAGGATGAAGCTCCTGCCCTCAGTCTCCTGCAGATCGCACAGGCGCAGCCCTCAGTGGGTACTGCGCCTGTGCGAGAGTTCGTTCGGCCGTGAGGGAGGGGGAGGAGAGGCTGTGGCAGGCTGGGGGCGGTTAGACAGTGCAAGGAAGGCGGCTGGGCACTGTAAGAGAGGCGGTCCTGGGCTATCTAAGAGGAACAAAACGCCCCTCTGGGCACATTCAGGACTCATTTGCATATCCCAAAAAGTCGTTTTTTGCAGAAACTACTGGACGGATTACAAGATAAAAGAGCACAGCCTAATCAAGGTAAGCTGTGCTGCATGGCTGCTTTAAAATCGGATTTTGGGTTAGGGGAGGTGACAGAATCCCTTTAAATAAATTAAGAAAAAGTATACATATTGGGTATTGCCACTGTCCGTAACGATCTGCTCTATAAAACTGTCACATGACCTAACCCCCTCAGATGAACGCTGTAAAAAAAAATTAATAGAAAACTGTTCCAAAAAAGGGTTTTAAGTAACTTGAGGGGTGTAGTTTCTACAATGGGGTAATTTATGGGGGGTTTCCACTATGTAAGCCCCACAAAGTGACTTCAGACCTGAACTAGTCCTTAAAAAGTGGGTTTTGGAAATTTTCTTAAAAATTGTAAGAATTGCTTCTAAGCCTTCTAACATCCTAAAAAAATAAAATAACATTTCCAAAATGATGTCAACATAAAGTAGACATGTGGGGAATGTTATGTAATAAATATTTTATGAGGTATCACTTTCTGTTTTAGAAGCAGAGAAATTGAAATTTAAAAATTGCAAATTTTTACAATTTTTTTGGTAATTTTTTTTTTTTCGTAAATAAAGGTGATATATATTGACTCAAATTTATGACTGTCATGAAGTACAATGTGTCACGAGAAAACCGTCTCAGAATGGCGTGGATAAGTAAAAGTGTTCCAAAGCTATTACCACTTAAAGTGACGCATGTCAGATTTGTAAATTTTGACCTGGACACTAGGGCATCAATGACCTTTGGTCATGAAAGGGTTAAGGATTGTTAGTATAGTGTTACTATTTTGATGTTGACAGTGTTTCAATGACACAATATTTATTTCTGACCTGTAGAAATATTTGCATGAATCACGTCATCGCCATGCTATGGCCAGGAAAAGGGGAGATGGCGGACGCTTCTTCTCCCCAAAAGAAAAAGAGGGTCATCACTTGCAGGTAATTGTTGATGGTTTATGTTCTTACAAGACAGGGTTGATTTGCACTGCGTTGTGCAGTATCTGTTTAGTAAATGCATCGGGAAGTGTATCTGTAGGTACCATTCACCTGAGGCCCAACAGAGGCCAAAGCAGTGGTGTTTTTCCTTTACTCAGGCTGGCATACGTCGAAATACCTTATATTATGATCGAATAGTGCCACCTACAGATGCATCCAGTAACAACCGTATACTATGCAGGAATTATTTTATTTTTAGCATGAAAGCCAAGGAGCATGAAAGCTAAAGAAGGCATCCCCCCTCCCCCATCTCCTTATCCCATCTGAATGGAGCACTGTACACACGTCCACTAATCTATTATCTTCTTTGAGGTTCACTAAGTTCTGTCTACATCTGCCCCATAAAAGTGAATGTTGCCTCGTGCACTACTGCTTCGCTCAGGGGACCCCTTATTTACAGAATCAGAATGGGAGTCCCAGCAGTTGGACCTTTCAAAGTTGATATTTTATTTCCTATCTTGTGGAGCGATTAAATAGTTTGTGATTTGGAAAAGGAGTAATCCATCAGGACATTAAAGTGTTGTACACATTTTGATTGGTTTATTTCTGTACATGGTAATGTTGAGGAAAAAAAAACATACAGTATATAAAACAATATCGGGTAGTTGCATGTCCATTGTTAATAATTGGTGTATGATTGAAGTAGGGTTGTTGCGGGTATCGAAATTCCGATACCCAATCGATACTTTTGTCCCGGTATCGATACGATACCGGGATTTCCGTTTTTTTGATACTGGGCTGCGCTTCTGCGCAGCCTAGTATCTCTGAACATGAGCGCGCTGCTATCAGCGCGCTCATGTTCTCTCAGCAGCACAGGGAGAAGGAAGCTGTCCTCCCTCCCCCTGTGCTGCTGCCACCAATGAGAAGAGAGGGGGGGGAGGGGCGGGCGCACTGCGCCACCAATGAGGATAGAGGGGCGGAGGAGGGGCGGGCGCACTGCGCTACCAAATAGGACTATTCCCATTTCCCACAGAGCGGCGCCCAGCGATGTCTCAGCACTCACCATTAGTCCTGGGCGCCGCTCCGTTCGCCCGCTGTGCCCCATTACTGTCTCCTCTCCTGCTCCACATGCTGCTCATTACTATCGGAGCAATGGGAGGAGACATCAGCTTCACTAGTGGGCGTTCCTTCTCCCTGCGCTGCGATTGGACTGCGCTACAGCCAGGAAGAAGGAACGCCCACTAGTGAAGCTGATGTCTCCTCCCATCGCTCCGATAGTAATCAGCAGCATGTGGAGCAGGAGAGGAGACAGTAATGGAGCACTGCAGGCGAACGGAGCGGCCTGATAGTGAAAGTCAGTCTAACACAATACAGGAGGCGGGTGCCGGCAGCAGAATCGCATTGCCGGCACCCTGTCGCTGACAGGGAGCTGCGATCAGAGGCAGTTAACCCCTCAGGTGCGGCACCTAAGGGGTTAACTGCTGATCTGCCAGTACCCGCCTCCTGTATAAAGGGGTAATTTATCATTGGTGCTTCAGTGTGCCCCTCAACCCCCCATCCCATTAAAATCATTGGTGGCACAGTGCGCCGGCCCCTCTCAACCCCCCAGTATTAAAATCATTGGTGGCAGTGGCCACAGGGACCTCTCCCCTCCCCCTCATTGGTGGTGCAGTGGCAGCTTCTGATTGGAGCCCCAGCTGTGTAAGCCTGGGGCTCCGATCAGTTACCATGGCAGCCAGGACGCTACAGAAGCCCTGGTTGCCATGGTAACATCCCTGATGCTGTGTGCACAAGGCACAGAGCAGCAGGGACAGTGTGAAGTTCTATTCACCCTGAGCTGAATAGGACAAGGGATGAAAGATCCCAGGTTCTAGCCCCTAAGGCTACTTTCACACTTGCGTTCAGAACGTAGCCGTCTGAGACGGATCCGCTCATATAATGCAGACGGTGGATCCGTTCAGAACGGATCCGTCTGCATTATATTGTAAAAAAAATTCTAACTGTGAAAGTAGCCTGAACGGATCCGTCCAGACTTTTACATTGAAAGTCAATGGGGGACAGATCCGTTTGAAGATTGAGCCATATTGTGTCATCTTCAAACGGATCCGTCCCCATTGACTTCCATTGTAAGTCTGGACGGATCCGCTTGCCTCCGCACGGCCAGGCGGACACCCGAACGCTGCAAGGAGCGTTCAGGTGTCCGCCTGCTGAGCGGAGCGGAGGCTGAACGCTGCCAGACTGATGCATTCTGAGCGGATCCGCATCCACTCAGAATGCATTAGGGCTGGACGGATGCGTTCGGGGCCGCTTGTGAGCCCCTTCAAACGGAGCTCACAAGCGGACACCCGAACGCTAGTGTGAAAGTAGCCTAAGGGGGGAAATAGTTATTAAATAAAAAGTGTAAAAAAAAAAAGTAAAAAAAACCCCCACCAAAATATGAAGTATAAATGACCCCCTTTTCCCAATTTCACATATATAAATAATAAACATATTACATATAGCCACGTCAGAAAAGTCCAAACTATTAAAATATAAAAAAAAATCTAGGTGGTGAACGCCGGAACAGAAAAAAATTAATAAAAACTGCGCGATTCGCCATTTTTAAACATGCGGAATGCACGTGGCTTTTTTGGTTTATTTTTTTTCGCCTGGTATCGAATGGTATCGAGTATCGCAATACTTTTTCATGGTATCGAAACCGAATCAAAAATTTGGTATCGCAACAACTCTAGATTGAAGGTAATTCTGCAACCACTAGCTCTTCCTGTGTTCAGAAAGGCAGTGTTTAAAGGCACGGGAGATATAGCCTTTAATTTTGCTTGCTTATCATTTTGCTTACCTATTTAAAGGGATTGTGAGAGAGAATTAAAAATCTCGGATAAACCCTAAAAAATTATAAAATAATTAAATCTTCATCCCTTCATTTTTACTGGATCCGGCAGGGTTCAGCAAAAACGCTTCTGTTACTGATAATACAACCATCTGCATCAGTTATGAACGGATCCGGTTGTATTATCCTTAACATACCCAAGACTCCATTGACAGTCAATGAGGGACGGATCCGTTTTCTATTGTGGCAGACTGTGAGAAAACGGATCGGTCTCCATTGACTTGCATTCTGGGTCATGATGAATCAGTCTTGCTCCGCATCCCAGGATGGAAAGCAAACTGCAGCATTCTGCGGTTTGCTCGCCGGTATGAGAACGGAATGTATTTTGGAGCATTCAGTTCTGTTTTGTCCCCATTGACAATGAAGCGGAACAAAACAGAAGCGTTTTTTTCCGGTATTGAGACCCTATGAGGGATCTCAATACCGTAAAATATTAACGCTAGTGTGAAAGTAGCCTTACCCTTCGTTGCGGTTCGGTTTTCCTGCAGCTGTTTCAAAGTGGCATTGACGGGCCTGGATAAGGCATGTTACTGCTGAAGACAATTACTGTCCTCAGCTGTCTAGACAGCAGCAGGAGAGCCACAGAGGACAGCACTGGATAAAGAGGTGATTATAAGACAATTATATTTTAGGGCTTGTCCGAGATTTTTAAATGTCTTGGACGAACTCTTTAAATATTTCAGAGAGAGAGAGATTTTCTTTTTTTTTTTTTTTTTTTTTTTTTTTTGTTATACATATTTTTTCTTACAAGAACATGAAAAGGGAGAGAAATCTTCTGTTACATAATATATTTTCTTTTATGATTCAGGAAGTGGAGTTTCAATAAACATAAGATGGAGCCGATCGAACGGTAAAGCCTTTTCTGAAGTTAGTTATCTTAGTTTTTGTGTTTGGTGTTTAGGTCTATGTTTTCATTTTTCTGTTTCCGCAGGATTCATCTCAGGGAAGAGAAGTTTACACACATGATGCAGCCATGCTGGAACAGTGACTTTATAACTTCCACTATGTCAGATTTATAACCTTCCTCGACCTACGTTTAACCAAATGGCACTGTGCCCATAAAGGTAGTCAGTCGCCAGGAATTTTACTGTCAAAGCAGGCACAAGTCTTGTAGCCCAGCTGAATGTAATGATACTTTTCACATAGCGATCTATTGTCTTTCTGGAGAAAATACTTTTAATCTCTATGTAAATAAGCAGTTAAGGCTACTTTTACACTTGCGGCAGAGTTGGTCTGGCAAAGCGTATGCCAACTGATTGCATTTTAAGACTAATCAGGATCCTGATCCATCTTACAAATGCATTGCAAAAACTGATCCGTCTGTTTGTCATAAAGACAGTTTAGATTTTTATTTTTTTGGGTCTGCGCAGACCGGAAGGACGGATCCGGCATTGCGGTATTTTGAATGCCGGATCCAGCACTAATACATTCCTATGGAAAAAAAATGCCAGATCCAGCATTCAGGCAAGTGTTTAGTTTTTTGGGGTGGAGATAAAACCGTAGCATGCTGCGGTATTATTTCCATCCTGAACAGTCAAAACGACTGAACAGGATGTCTTCAGAACGGATTGCTCTCCATTCAGAATGCAGGGGGATAGAATTGATCAGTTCTTTTCCGGTATAGAGCCCCTTGGACGGAACTCAACACCGGAAAAGAAAAACGCAAGTGTGAAAGTACCCCTAGTGCATGGAGGGCATGGCAGGTCACTCTGTGCACTCTTGCACCTCCTGCCAGCCCTTTCCTCTCCTCCTTGATTAACAAGGCCAGTCAAGAAAACAATGTAACTAGATACCTGACCCGGTCCATGAAGAGGGAAAGAGAGGGACTGGCAGAGGAAGCAGGAAGTAGCAAGGATGCACAGACTGGGTTGGCCTGGCCTTGGTGCAGGCTGCATGCACACGACCATATGTATTTTGCAGTTTGCAAACTGCAGATCCACCAAAAAATAAATATGGACACTGGCCGTGTGCATGGCACATTTACCTAATAGAACTGCCAGTTGTCCGCAAAATGGACAAGAATAGGACATATTCTGTATTATGCGGAATGGCCGGGTGGATGTAGGCAGCACAGGGATGATTTGTGGTCCCATAGAAATGAAAGGGTCAGTTTGTGATCTGCAGAAAATGTGGATGCGGACCCAAAATACGGTCATGTGCTGCATGAGCCCTTAAAGGGGTATTCCCATCTTGGACATTTCGTTGGGATATTCCCACAATGTGATAGGTGCAGGTCCTGCAAAGTGAATGAGGGTGCACCGCTCAAGCTTGGCCACCCTCTATTCATTCCTATGGGAGCACCGAAAATAGCAGAGTGACACAAAATTATTAGGAAGCACACCGCGCACGCGCTGCCACTGCTTAATTCACTAATAAGGGGCTGACTAATATAGCCATGTCAGCGCTTCCACAGAATGAATGGAGGGAGGCGGCAAACGAACATTGCACCCACATTCACTTTACAGGCTCCGTTCTAAAGATAAGTGCGGGTTGCAGAGGTGGGACCTGCACTTATTAGACATTGGGGGCATATCCTTGCAATATGCCCCCAATTTCCCAAATGGGAATAGTCCTTTAAAGGGATTCTGTCACCAGTTTTTGACCCCCACATTCAAAAATATGGTTATGTGCATGGTGCCCTTGTGATTCCTAATGTGGTCTTCTAAGCTAAATCTGTAGGCTCATTTAGTGTAAAAAACGTTTTATCTAACCTGTCATTCATCAGATTAAGGTGCCCAGGAGGAGGCTCATGTCTCCAAGATGCCGCCCGCCGCCGTTCGTGCCCAGCTCCTCCTTTGCTTTCATCAGCGATGTGCCCAGCTCCTCCTTTGCAGTCCTGCTCCAACGGTCTTCAATCTGCCCAAGGGGCGGCGTTTCACCTCTCTTGCGCCCAGCCAGCCTCCCCCAACTGCCGCTTTGAAGCGCCGCCCAGCTCATGAATATTCAGTTTGCTGGGCGGCTTCTGCGGTCCCCGCTCTGAAGCGCTGCGCTTAACAGTGCCCGGCGCATGCGCCGGATCTTGTGAAGTTCGGTACAGTAAGCGCCGCCCAGCTCATCAATATTCACTTCGCTGGGCGGCGCTTACTGTCCCCGACTTTACAAGATCCGGCGCATGCGCAGGGCACTGTTCAGCGCAGCGCTTCAGAGCGGGGACCGCAGAAGCCGCCCAGCAAACTGAATATTCATGAGCTGGGCGGCGCTTCAAAGCGGCAGTTGGGGGAGGCTGGCTGGGCGCAAGAGAGGTGAAACGCCGCCCCTTGGGCAGATTGAAGACCGTTGGAGCAGGACTGCAAAGGAGGAGCTGGGCACATCGCTGATGAAAGCAAAGGAGGAGCTGGGCACGAACGGCGGCGGCGGGCGGCATCTTGGAGACATGAGCGTCCTCCTGGGCACCTTAATCTGATGAATGACAGGTTAGATAAAACGTTTTTTACACTAAATGAGCCTACAGATTTAGCTTATAAGACCACCTTAGGAATCACAAGGGCACCATGCACATAACCATATTTTTGAATGTGGGGGTCAAAAACTGGTGACAGAATCCCTTTAAAGTGTTTATTTGCATTTGGATTAAAATGACATTTTCTCCAGAATAACTTATTGGCAGTGGATCGCTAAGTAAAAGGTGTTTGTTCTCAGCTGAGCTAGCCCTAGAAGGCATTGTGCCTTCAACAATGAATTTCTTTTCTTGTTGACAGACTCACAGTAAAATGTGCCGGATCCCATTTATGAATTCATTACAAGTGTTCCATCATGCCTACCTGTTCAGTGAATTTGTTAGGTGTTCTGTATTTTGCTTTACGACTGGACCTGTATATACTGTAAAGGAGATCAGGTTTTCTGTAAAGAAGGAAATGTCTATTTAAAGTTATTGAAAATGTAAGTGTACAAGTTACAGTTTTTAATATTCAGCTAGATCAGTTTTCCTATGAACTTTTTTTAATTGAGGAATTGACATAATGACCTTTTTCACAAATGGGGAGGGGGGGGGAATTGTAACTTGCGTTTATAAACTGCTGTGAAGGAACAGTTATATATAGTTTTGTACAGTTTTATTTCTAATGCTCAAAAACATGTTCAAGTATTTATTTTTTTCAGACTAGAAAATGCTCCAGAAGTATTAGAAATGTTACTGATCACATGCATCAGTGTTTTAAAGAGGTACTCCAACTTTTCTCTGGCCTGTTAGACAGTTACATGATGTATAATCTAGGGAAGGTAATCTTAACAGGTGGCTGTAGTGAGTTATATTCTACATTTTCTATTCAGGCTGTGTTATGTGTTCGACAACTGATACATTTAAGGTTATGTACTAAAGACTGGCATTTCACATGCCGGTTTTAGTAAAAATAAAAGTCCACTGGCAAAAGGTGTGACCAAGGAAGCAGATGTCCTAAAGGGGTTGTCCCATGACAACTTATCCACAGGATAGGGGATAAGTGTGTGATCGGCGGAGATCCGACTGGTGTGGCCCCTGCCGATCACAAAAATTGGTGCCCATGTTTCCCATCTGAATAAAGTTGTGGACATGCATTCATGTCTGCCGCACTATTTAGCTATATGGGGCTTCTGAAGACTAACTCTGGCAGTCCCATAGAGGTAAATGGAGTAGTGGACACACATCCCCAGTTTTCTGAAGTAAATCATATTAAAAGTATTGTGGGATGTGGTGGATCCGCCCCTTTCTAAAAATGACATTTTGCCCAATTTTTTATTTTGTTTTTACTTTTGTTTTGTGTCAGAAAACAAGCATAAAGATTTTGTAAGTTACCCCCCAGTGTTCTGTGTGTGGACAGAAAGTCAGTTTCTCTCAATGGTATCAGAGCCTCGATAACTGTCTCATGAGAATGATTTAAGATTCTGACTTCCTGTCCATACAGAAAACACTGGGGTTACACATAAAAGTCACAAATTATGGCACATGCCATATTTGATTTGTGACGTTTCGCACTTTTCTAAAGTCCCTCAAAAAAAAAAAAAAGGGTGGGCTTAGCAGGCAGGGCCATTCGGGCCCTCCAGATTTACTGTAATGTGTGAAGCGTTGGTCACAGTAAATCTGCCCGTCAGTCAGTCAGATGATACAGTTTAGGAGTGGATAACAGTCACCAGTAAGGAAATTGCCTCCACTCCAGTTTACATCATGTGTTTTTCTAAGAGGCCAGAGATTAAAAAATGTTGTGGGAGTGCTTCTTTAGCACAGGTAGATGAGCATCATGGGATCCAAAAGTGATAGAAGCCTCATTGTTGGACACTTAGAACTAGTACTAGTCTTCAGGGTAACTTTTCAGCAGGTTTCCACTTCTAGGGTGACATTAGCCCCAAGATGGAAATGGAATTCTTCTATCCTTGTGATAAGAGGGCTTCCATTAGTAAATTAAGGGCTAGATCCTCTGGGGGAGGGTGGGTCCATAAAGGGGTTTTCCAGGAATTATTTAAATTGACTGCAAACAAGCTGTCCTTAAATATTAATAGAATAGGTGGCCTCTACTTGTAGACCTGCTCGGGGTGTTGAGGGGATGGGTCTAAATTACTTGCTATGCTGAGCCTTTCAGGATCACCTAGTCTGATATTATGTTGGAACTCTGCTCTTAGAATTCTATTGATGTAACTCTGCTTATAATATGCCATCATGGCTGAGCAGCCTGAAAGGAACAGGAAGCAAGATTGTATCATACTGATCCCAGTTCCTGTCAGGCTGTTCAGCCACGAAGGCATCATTACTATCTATTGTAGAGCAGATTTCCTATTCTACAATAGCTTGTAAAGATGTTATCCTGAAAAGCTCAGCAATGTAAACTGTGTCGTGTGGCCCCAACCCTCAACACCTAGGCTCGTCTCCAAGCGGATGCAACCCATCCTATTCACATTTTAGCAGGGGGTTGCCTACGGCCATTGTAAATAATTCCCAGAGAACCCCAGCATGCTTGGACCCTCCCTGGGCTGTGGCTACCAAAATAATAACGAAACCTATGAATCTACAGTGACAGTGTTTTTACCCACGCTCCAGCCAGTTTATTTTTTCAATAATTGAAGTTAACACTATTTATAAAACATGATTGGGTAAAAAAAATAAAATTCTGAATGAGAGCATAGGTCTGCAACCGTTGTTTTGGTTGCTGTAGTAGTTCACCTCAGAAGCCTTGTTTATTGTAATGGACAGAACATTAAGCTTCCCTTCGTACAATGTGGCCACGCTACTACCAGCACATATGAAACTTTACCTCCCATTCTTTAAGTTGAAAAGTGCATGTGGTATGGGCATTTTCTTTGCCAGTTAACGCTCCTTTACACAGTCTTCACAGAAACTTAGAAATTTTTATATAAATATGTCTTTTAGGGACCTCAGAGTAGCGATGTTATCAGTATGACGCCACCAAGAGGTTAATTAAATATGACAAGAGGAAATTTATGTATTAAGATGTCACTATAAATATTGCATGTGGGAATGTTATATTTCTGACAGTAAATGTCTGGTGAAGTAGAGCAGACATAAATTATGAATTTGTTATTAACAAAATATTTGTACATAACGTTTTATTTTATATATTTTTTGCAGATGTATTTTTTTTTTAATTAGCTGTATTTGTAAGTACTGTGTACCTTGCCCAGCTAATAATAAAACCTTTATAAAACCAATTACTTTTCATCCTTGCTTTGGTTTATATCAGCCAGTGGTGATGTGAAGTGTAGCTAATTCACCACACAGAGGAAGCTACAGTTTGCAGCGATTAACCATGAATAAATGTGTTTATACATTTCATATATCATCTTTTCTTATGTGAGATAGAAAAGGCTGTGGACTTATTGCAGGGCTGCTTATCATTTAGTAAAATTCACTTTGCCATTTGGTCTTTATAAAAAGTTTAACAGTTTTGTACTTTACAGCCTTCAAGTTTCAGAGACCTCTGCTGTCTACTGAAATCCTGCTCTGTCGGCTTGATCTGTAGTCCTTATCTGTTCATTCTAGGGTTTCACCGGTTGTTAATTATCAATACTTTTTCTGGATTTTTTTTATTTTTCGATGCCAGGATTGGCCTTTTTTGTTCTATACCAAGCTGTTTGCTGTTCTATTGTGCATCTTGGGCTACTTTCACACTAGCGTTCGGGGCTCCGCTTGTGAGTTCCGTTTGAAGGCTCTCACAAGCGGCCCCGAACGCATCCGTATGGCCCCAAAGCATTCTGAGTGGATGCGGATCCGCTCAGAATGCCTCAGTCTGGCACCGTTTGGCTTCCACTCAGCAGGCGGACACCCGTACGCTGCTTGCAGCGTTTGGGTGTCCGCCTGGCCGTGCGGAGCCAAACCGATCCGTCCAGACTTACAATGTAAGTCAATGGGGACGGATCTGTTTGAAGTTGACACACTATGGCTCAATTTCAAATGGATCCGTCCCCCATTGACTTTCAATGTAAAGTCTGGATGGATCCGTCTGAGTAACTTTCACACTTTGCATTATTTTTTAGAAAAAGTTCTGACTGATCCGTCTGTGCAGACACCAGACGGATCTGCTCTGAACGCAAGTGTGAAAGTAGCCTTAGTATCAGTCCCTATCGGAAAACATGGTGCACCCCATGCTCTCATAAGCTGCTGCACAGAGGAGAAGGATGGAGAGCATCCTTCTCTCTTCAATGTGATTCTGTCGGCCAATGCCACCAATGGAATAACTAAGTGGCCCGATTGGGGGGGGGGGGGGGGGGGGAGGAGAATAGGATGGTAGGCGAGAGAGAAAAACTCACCGCGGTTAAAGGACCTTTGAGGTCATCGACATGTGTCCAGCAACATCTTTATTTATTTATTTTTATCCTTCTGTTTTTACAGGTATATGCTGTATGCCTGCATTAATGTGAGGCACAATGTTTTATTACTTTAGTACCTCCATAAGCCTCACTTTAATAGCAACAGTGACCCAATCGTGTACCTCATATACTGGGCAACATGGGGTTATTGATGATGTCATTATTAATATAAGACACATGGAGGTTCAAAATTAATGACACCATGTGCCTCACATTAATAGTAACCCCATTATGTACCTGCCCACATGATGGGCAACATCGGGTTAATGTGAGGCACACGATGGGGTTATTTACCAGTAAACTGTAACAGTGTTTTTTTTTTTGCTAATGTCTAAGGATAGAGATAAGGAACATTTTTCTAATCTTTAGAGAAGTTGTACATTTATAGTAGAAAACCTGCCCAAAGTTGTCCCTTAAGCTTTCTCTAAATGACCGTTGCTAAGGCACATCCGCCTGCAGTATATGTGTCCACTATATGAGGGCAGCAGCGCCCAGCCCATCTTCACAGTCAGTACTGCAGACGGATGTGCCCTAGCAATGCTTATTTAGAGAGCGCTGCTAAGGGACATTTCTGGGCAAGTTTTCTAGTATAAGCGTGATTTTCTCTGAATAAATGATTTTAGAAAAAAGTTCCCTCTGTCCCTTCACATTAGCAAAAAAAAAAGACTGTTACACTTTAAAGGGGTTGTCTCACTTTAGCAGATTGCATTCATCATGTAGAGGAAGTTAATATAAGCCACTCACTAATGTATTGTGATTGCTCATATTGCTTCCTTTACTGGCTGGATTTATTTTTTCCATCACGTTATACACTTGTCGTATCCATGGTTACGACCAGTCTGCTATCCAGCAGCAGTGGCCCTGCTTGCACACTGTTGGAAAAGGCACTAGCCTATGTGCCCTTCCCCTGTCCCAGCCACCAGAGAGGATGGCGCTTTTTTACTATAATGTGCGAGCACGACTAATGGAACATTTAGTCTGCATGGCTTACAGGAGGTATGGCACACCAGCAAACTCTATAAATACTTGCTGCGGATCTAGAATTCCAAAACTGAAGGGTCCAGTGTGCTCTTTGGACCTCTGGCGGCAGACCCGTGAGCTCCCCCGAGGGATGGAGGCCACAGTAGTTTTCCATCATGGATGCCAGATTGCGAGGAAGGAGATTTGGCGTCTAAAGTTCTTCTGGTAGATGTAACACAAGGCCTCCAGTGGATCTTGGATCAAAGCATCTGTCTCGCAATATATTCTGCACCAAAGGAATCGGTGTTCAACCATCATCTTTAGTTGGTCATTCCTTGTCAAGATAAATGCTTCTCTTAAGAGGTTTTGTTAAAATATGTTACTAGATTTCTTTTATAAGATTGTTAGATTTAAATATAATGTCTGGTATTAAAAATTCCTAGAATGTTATTGATCCAACACTTTTTTTTCTTTAGGTTCAGACCTCCAGTTAGCTTTTAGATTCCCTATGCTTCCATCTGGGTATCCTTACTTTTCAAGCACTTCTGATAATCCCAGGAATCTAAAGGATTAACTTGCCACTGTCTGGACTTTTCGGAGATGCCTTATACATTACCTAGGGGGTAACTAAGGATTAGAGAAGTCCTCTGCACTTTTGTTTCCTTTTTGGCATAAATAAGGGTAGGGCTGCCTCGAAGAGTTTCCTAGCCAGATAGCTTAGGTCATTTTTTTTCTCTGGCTTACATCTCTTCTGGAATCGCAGATAAGACAGTAGCCCGTCTGAGGGTCAGTATGCCAAGGTAGTATAAAGTCAAGTTTAGAGTATTCAGAGTACCACCCTAATTAAAATTTAACTTTTAGTCAAAGAGCTAAAATTATCCAACACAAAATATGCAAAACAAAAGAAATATTAAATCAAAAGAAAGGCTGTGTAAACTGAGCAGTTATTCGTATTCCACAATATGGGATATGGCAGATTTCTAGACAGGATGGTGATGGTCTGATGGGGAACTTTCCCTGGTTCTCACCCTATGCTATCAATCCCTGCCTATAGAACTGAATAGCTGCCCTGATGGGAGCAATCCCGTATTCAGGAGCCTCCTGCAAACCTTCTGATGGCCCTCAAGACAGATATGCAAGGCACCTAAATAATGTGCCCTAAGGTAGGTCTATTAGATACCCTACTATAAATACGAAAAATAATAAACACTGAGTACGCAAAAAAATAAATAATGCTGAGTACATCAATAGATGAATAAATGTGCAGTACAATTTCTGCAATATCAAATTGTATCCTGATTCAGTTGGCAAAGATCATCGCAATTAATTTATAGGTCCCTTTAGCCCAACGCGTTTCCCCCCAGTGTGTAAAGTGGGCTGATCAGGGGACATAGATGCAGTATTTAGATAGGCATCAGAGGTATTATTTCACAAATTACCCAACCTGGTGTCCAATAATTTTTGTAACACCAGTTGATCATAGGTAAAAGATAGATGTTGATATTTATTTAGCAAAGGCAATAGTTAGAAGGTAGGGAAACTTTTTCTACTTGCGCAGTCTACCTCTTGGGAGGGGTGGGCTAATGTTTCTATTGTGCAAACCTGTTAGGCTGCCACATGGTCTTCTCCTTCTACCTTACTGTCTCTATTGGCTCCAGCTAAATTCTGCCTCTGTTCTTCTGTCGGTAAGAAGTTCTGCAAGTGGTGAAAATAATCCAGCGGCACTCACCAATCGACGTTTTCGTTTAGGAAGTGCTTTGTGCACAAAACGGCCGTCGCCGCTTACTATTTGTTTTGTTGCACTGTATCGTGTCTGCTCCTGACCCGTGGTGAATAAAGTAAATGAAAACGTTGATTGGTAAGTGCCGCTGGATTATTTTCCTATGGTGCACACTAACAAAACTTCAGTGTTTATTCACACAGGCGGAAAAAACAAAGCATCACTTTTCAGTCTTAGTGTTCGTTCACACAAAGGAAAGTCCAAAGTGTAAAACAATCACCTTGTAAGCAGGTTTTTTCCAACTGTCCACAACAAGCTTTAGGGGGCCTGTTTCCCCCTCATGCGGCTCTCAGCCCTCTAGCACAGCACCATGCCTCAGATCACAAAACAGAGACCTTGATTCTGAGCCCAGCTGCCTATTTAAAGGACAGCCAGGTGCTGCCAAAACCCGGACTGGCACTTAAACTCCGGTCCGATATTTGATCTCGCCTGGCTGGAATTTAGACCAGCCGCCCATGTTGGGAGGAAAATACCTGCCTTCCCAAACAAACCCCTTGCTATGTCACAATATATATACAGGTCCTTCTCAAAAAATTAGCATATTGTGATAAAGTTAATTATTTTCTGTAATGTACTGATAAACATTAGACTTTCATATATTTTAGATTCATTACACACCAACTGAAGTAGTTCAAGCCTTTTATTGTTTTAATATTGATGATTTTGGCATACAGCTCATGAAAACCCAAATTTCCTATCTCAAGAAATTAGCATATTTCATCCGACCAATAAAAGAAAAGTGTTTTTAATACAAAAAAAGTCAATCTTCAAATAATTATGTTCAGTTATGCACTCAATACTTGGTCGGGAATCCTTTTGCAGAAATCACTGCTTCAATGCGGCGTGGCATGGAGGCAATCAGCCTGTGGCACTGCTGAGGTGTTATGGAGGCCCAGGATGCTTCGATAGCGGCCTTAAGCTCATCCAGAGTGTTGGGTCTTGCGTCTCTCAACTTTCTCTTCCCAATATCCCACAGATTGTCTATGGGGTTCAGGTCAGGAGAGTTGGCAGGCCAATTGAGCACAGTAATACCATGGTCAGTAAACCATTTACCAGTGGTTTTGGCACTGTGAGCAGGTGCCAGGTCGTGCTGAAAAATGAAATCTTCATCTCCATAAAGCTTTTCAGCAGATGGAAGCATGAAGTGCTCCAAAATCTCCTGATGGCTAGCTGCATTGACCCTGCCCTTGATAAAACACAGTGGACCAACACCAGCAGCTGACATGGCACCCCAGACCATCACTGACTGTGGGTACTTGACACTGGACTTCAGGCATTTTGGCATTTCCCTCTCCCCAAGTCTTCCTCCAGACTCTGGCACCTTGATTTCCGAATGACATGCAACAGTCCAGTGCTGCTTCTCTGTAGCCCAGGTCAGGCGCTTCTGCCGCTGTTTCTGGTTCAAAAGTGGCTTGACCTGGGGAATGCGGCACCTGTAGCCCATTTCCTGCACACGTCTGTACACGGTGGTTCTGGATGTTTCTACTCCAGACTCAGTCCACTGCTTCCGCAGGTCCCCCAAGGTCTGGAATCGGTCCTTCTCCACAATCTTCCTCAGGGTCCGGTCACCTCTTCTCGTTGTGCAGCGTTTTCTGCCACACTTTTTCCTTGCCACAGACTTCCCACTGAGGTGCCTTGATACAGCACTCTGGGAACAGCCTATTCGTTCAGAAATTTCTTTCTGTGTCTTACCCTGTTGCCTGAGGGTGTCAATGATGGCCTTCTGGACAGCAGTCAGGTCGGCAGTCTTACCCATGATTGCGGTTTTGAGTAATGAACCAGGCTGGGAGTTTTTAAAAGCCTCAGGAATCTTTTGCAGGTGTTTAGAGTTAATTAGTTGATTCAGATGATTAGGTTAATAGCTCGTTTAGAGAACCTTTTCATGATATGCTAATTTTTTTAGATAGGAATTTTGGGTTTTCATGAGCTGTATGCCAAAATCATCAATATTAAAACAATAAAAGGCTTGAACTACTTCAGTTGTGTGTAATGAATCTAAAGTATATGAAAGTCTAATGTTTATCAGTACATTACAGAAAAGAATGAACTTTATCACAATATGCAATTTTTTTTTAGAAGGACCTGTACATAATTAGGTGAACTAACCCAGGTTGGGAATCCCTCTCATGCTCTGTAAACCACTGAGGTTTGAGAGAGGCTCCACCTTTTTATTCTGCAGGTTTCCTGTCCCTGATGGCAGATCCTCTCTGTAGTGCTGTTGTGGGGACTGGAAATCCAATTACCGGTAAGTGTAATCCTTATCATGCGCGTGCAAAATGCATCAAAACGCATTGCACCCGCGCAATAAAAACTGAACAACTGAATGCGATCACAGGCAAAACGAAATGATTTTCCCTGCGAAATCGCACATTTTTCACTGAACACATTTGAGAATCATCCGGACCTAATCTAGATTGAAGAAAATATACATATGTCCTACAGACAGAGCTATCCACTCTGACAGATTTATTTTGTAACAAAGACCAAATGGAAAGAAGATTTTAGCCCAAGATAAGCAGAATGCAATAATACAAAATGCCGCAAGTGTATCCATAGCCTTTAAATTCTTTTCTCGTATTTGGCATTTTTAAAAGTAAGGGCTCGTTCACACAAACTTATTTAGCGTTTCGTATACGGGCCGTTTTCTGCGTTCTACATACAGTCCATATACGGAACCATTCATTTCAATGGGTCCACAAAATATGCAGACAGCACTCTGTGTGTTGTCCGCATCCGTTGCTTCGTTCCATGGCCCCGCAAAAATTTAGTCCTATTCTATTCTTGTCTGTTTTGCGGACAAGAATAGGCATTTTTATAATAGGCCTCCTGTTCCATTCTGCAAATTACGGAAGCCACACGGGCGCCCTCCGTGTTTTGCGGATCCGCAATTTGCGGACCATAAAAATGGCATGGTCGTGTGAACGAGCCCTAAATATGACATCTGTGTTTTGGTTCTAGTTTTTAAGATGGATTCACACTGGGCAGGCTTTGAAATTCAGAAACTTCCTGAAAATCATTTTCATTGAAGTGGCATGAATTTCTGCAAGTTCGGTGAAGATGAATGAATTTCTGCAATAAACATTCCTTATGTGAATCCTTTCTTAGGCCTCTTTCAGTTCAGTGAAAAAACTGATGGTTTTGCATGCAAGTGGAGTAAGTTTGGTCTGCAATTGCATTCAGGATTGCATTCATTTTACATCCTTTTTCAAGCGAATAAAGAAAAAGTTAAGAATTTGCACTGACCTATTGACTTGAATGGACGTATGGAGATGCTGTGATTTTTCCTGAATGAACAGATGGTCAGTGGAAAATAATGCTCATGTACCCGTACCCATAACCATTGAAATGAATGGGTTCAGTCCGGATAGTATGGGGAATTGAAATCTTTGGGGATTTGAAAACTTTATACAGTGAATTTAACCCTTAGCATTAGTCTTCAAGCTCACAGCCATATCTGATTTCACTCTGCAATGTATCTGCAGATACCTTCCATGTGCATTATGTATGCTTCTCACTTCTATCAATAGAAAGGGCTATTCTAGTCTGCAATACGAATATGAATTATAACTGTTAATTGGCCAAACATATTAGCAAAAAATACAGTTCTGTGCATGGCCCCTTAGAAATTAAAGGATCAGTGTACTGTCCCCAAAAATGTGGATAGCACATGTATGAACAAATACAGTTTTGTGCATAAGAACTAAGGTTATGTCCATATAATACGTATCTGTCTATAAAACCAGATATTTTTTTTTCTTACATCCTATGATTGCACCTGTGAGACTGCCCCCCTTCCAGACATAAAAAAGGGACCTCCGAGATCGCTTTAAAGTGTAACAGTTTTATTTATTTTTTCTGCTAATGTGTAGGGACAGTGATGGGGAACATTTTTCTAATATACTTTATTAAAGTTGTACATTTATACAAACCGGATTCCAAAAAAGTTGGGACACTAAACAAATTGTGAAAAAAAACTGAATGCAATGATGTGGAGATGGCAAATGTCAATATTTTATGTGTAATAGAACGTAGATGACAGATCAAACGTTTAATCCGAGTAAATGTATCATTTTAAAGGAAAAATACGTTGATTCAAATTTTCACGGTGTCAACAAATCCCAAAAAAGTTGGGACAAGTAGCAATAAGAGGCTGGAAAAAGTAAATGTGAGCATAACGAAGAGCTGGAAGACCAATTAACACTAATTAGGTCAATTGGCAACATGATTGGGTATAAAAAGAGCTTCTCAGAGTGGCAGTGTCTCTCAGAAGCCAAGATGGGTAGAGGATCACCAATTCCCACAATGTTGCGCAGAAAGATAGTGGAGCAATATCAGAAAGGTGTTACCCAGCGAAAAATTGCAAAGACTTTGCATCTGTCATCATCAACTGTGCATAACATCATCCGAAGATTCAGAGAATCTGGAACAATCTCTGTGCATAAGGGTCAAGGCCGTAAAACCATACTGGATGCCCGTGATCTCCGGGCCCTTAAACGACACTGCACCACAAACAGGAATGCTACTGTAAAGGAAATCACAGAATGGGCTCAGGAATACTTCCAGAAACCATTGTCAGTGGACACAATCCACCGTGCCATCCGTCGTTGCCAGCTGAAACTCTACAGTGCAAAGAAGAAGCCATTTCTAAGCAAGATCCACAAGCTCAGGCGTTTTCACTGGGCCAGGGATCATTTAAAATGGAGTGTGGCAAAATCTAAGACTATTCTGTGATCAGACGAGTCACGATTCGAAGTTCTTTTTGGAAATCTGGGACGCCATGTCATCCGGACCAAAGAGGACAAGGACAACCCAAGTTGTTATCAACGCTCAGTTCAGAAGCCTGCATCTCTGATTTGTATGGGGTTGCATGAGTGCGTGTGGCATGGGCAGCTTGTATGTCTGGAAACGCACCATCAATGCAGAAAAATATATTCAGGTTCTAGAACAACATATGCTCCCATCCAGACGTCATCTCTTTCAGGGAAGGCCCTGCATTTTTCAACAAGATAATGCCAGACCACATTCTGCATCAATCACAACATCATGGCTGCGTAGGAGAAGGATCTGGGTACTGAAATGGCCAGTCTGCAGCCCAGATCTTTCACCTATAGAGAACATTTGGCGCATCATAAAGAGGAAGGTGCAACAAAGAAGGCCCAAGACGATTGAACAGTTAGAGGCCTGTATTAGACAAGAATGGGAGAGCATTCCAATTTCTAAACTTGAGAAACTGGTCTCCTCGGTCCCCAGACGTCTGAGTGTTGTAAGAAGAAGGGGAGATGCCACACAGTGGTGAAAATGGCCTTGTCCCAACTTTTTGGGGATTTGTTGACACCATGAAATTCTGATTCAACATATTTTTCCCTTAAAATGGTACATTTTCTCAGTTTAAACTTTTGTTCCGTGATTTATGTTCTATTCCGAATACAATTTTAGAAGTTGGCACCTCCACATCATTGCATTCAGTTTTTATTCACGATTTGTATAGTGTCCCAACTTTTTGGGAATCCGGTTTGTAGTAAAAAACTTGGTCAGAAATGTCCCTTAACAGCACTCTGTAGGCACATCTGTCTTCCTAGTACAGTGCAGTACTGACTGTGAAGACGGCTGTGCTGGGCGTCTGCCCTCACTGCTCCCTCACATAGTGGACAATAGATTAATATCTGTACCCTAAATACGGTATATGTTCATTCTCCTGCTATTGCTCACTGATCACCTGGTGCTGGCAGAGTTCAAGGTGAGTGTTAAAGTAGCCTTACCTGTTTCTGACAGCATGTTCCTCAAAGCTTGTTATCTGAACGTGGGCCTCCGCTGTCAGCACAAGGGGATATCAATTGGCTAACTCAGGGGCAAAATAATTTCTTGTTTTTGCTCTTTGGCTGCTGCCTTGCAGGTTCAGATCAGTTTAGTGTCTGCAGGTCCCGTTTACCTGCAATAGCAAGAATAACGTTTGAAAAGTTTTGGTCCATGGAAATTGAGTTTGCACCTGTCTGTCCGATTAAATCCCTGTGGTGGTAGCATACTTCTCCAGGACCTCTGCACCTGACCTACCTGTTCCAGAAACCTGAGAGTAGGATCCAGCCCACGCTCCATTGCAACTGCAAGCAATGCTGCACAGAGACCAGGTTTCCTCCTTGCCTGCTCCCACCTCTGCAATTCAAAAAAACAAAATGGCTGCATACCATTATATATGCAAACAATAGAGCTAAGAAATGGGGGTCATTCTAGATAAAAGTGGTACAATACCGACTATAAATTAGTAATGGAAGCTCTTAGCGCACATACGTGTCGGGCCCACCTACCAAGCGTCAAGGTGGCTTCCACAGATGGGTCCCTATCACTAAAGATACTGCCTCGCTTTGGACTTACTAAAGTCTCCAATATTCAGGGCAGTGTAGGAACCACCTACAAACGTACTCTGCTCAGAAGTCCCAGGTAGATGGGCGTGTCCAGTCTAAAAGGGGTGCCACCCCCAATATATTGCAAGAAAATTTAGACTAAAACCTTCAGAATCACAGGTGCATATCCATGAAGCAAACATAATTACAAAAAACTAAATGGCTGCACACCATTATATATGCAAACAATAGAGCTAAGAAATGGGGGTCGTTCTAGATAAGTGGTACAATACCGACTATAAATTAGTAATGGAAGCTCTTAGCGCACATACGTGTCGGGCCCACCTACCAAGCGTCAAGGTGGCTTCCGCAGATGGGTCCCTATCACTAAAGATACTGCCTCACTTTGGACTTACTAAAGTCTCCAATATTCAGGGCTGTGTAGGAACCAGCTACAAAAGTACTCTGCTCAGAAGTCCCAGGTAGACCAGCAATGTGTTTCTGTTCATATTTGAAATATGCATTTTTTCATCATTTTTTCTGAATATGCTCTGTGTGCTAACCTTCTCATAATTTCTTGGCCTCTGTCTCATAGGCTGTCTTGTCGCTGCAATTTCTTCTAGCCCTGATTAGTTCTCCTTTGGGTATATTTTTGATGGTTATCGTGGGACCAAGAGAACTGCAAATGCAAATAACATCGTCAATGACAAGCCCCCACAGTCAGGTGAAGCCCCGCCATGTCAAAAAGGGTTTTGATCCAGGACTAGGTAGCTCTGAGGCTCAGGAGCAGAACCCAACAGCAGACATCATGCGAAGCAGGAGAAGGGCTTGACGCGCCTGTTCTTCACGTCATCACGTCATCCCTGTGTCCGACAGCATGGTCTTTAAAACTTGTCAGTAAACGTGCACCTCTGATGTCATCACAAGGGTATGGGAATCTGCTATTTCTGGGGCAGAATCACTTCTTGTTTTTGATCTGGTCCCGTTCACCTAGAATTGCAAGCATGCCTTTTGAAAAGTTTTCATCCATGGAAATTGAGGACTCCTGCATAACTGGAAACTGAATGGATCTGTTATGCTGGCCATAGACTTCTATTATGACAGAATGGCACTAAAGGCATTCCGTTATACATCCTGCCATGGAATTGCGTTATTGTTTGTGGTAATAGAATCCATAACGCAATTCAGCATGTACCTGAATTCGAACTTCAAAACTTGAAATTCTCTCATCCCTTGCATATTAGAGTGTTCGTTCGTTATAAGTACATAAGCACAAAAAACAAGAAAAAACATAATCCAAAGCGGAAAGATCTCATCAGTCCTCTCACTAAATATCAACAGGATTCAGCAGGACGCCCAAGCTCCGGGAAGACAACACAGAGGGCAGAGGAGAGAAGCCAACAAGGGAGTTCACATGGGCAGCCAGCGGGACCGAGAGAACCGCAAAGGCAAATAGCATCATCGTCAATAACAAGCCCCCGCAGTCAGGTGAAGCGCCTCCATGTCAAAGAAGGGTTTCGATCCGGGACTAGGTAGCTCTGAGGCTCAGGAGCAGCTCCCAACAGCAGACATCATGTGAAGCAGGAGGAGGGCTTGACGTGCCTGTTCATCACGTCATCCCTGTGTCCGGCAGCATGGTCTTTAAAACTTGTCAGTAAATGTGCACCTCTGATGTCATCACAAGGGTATGGGAATCTGCTTACTCTTTTCTTGTTTTTGCTCTTGTCCCATTCACCTAGAATTGCAAGCATGCCTTTTTAAAAAGTTTTCGCCCATGGAAATTGAGGACTCCTGCATAACGGAAACTGAATTTATCTGTTATGCTTCTATTATGACGGAATGGCACTAAAGGCATTTCGTTATGCATTCCGCCATGGAATTGCGTTATGGTTTGTGGTAACAGAATCCATAACGCAATTCAGCATGTACCTGAATTCGAACTTCAATTCTTGTTGACTAAATGTATGCTTCCACTGTCATCGCAAGGGGATGTCAATCGGATAACTCTGGGACAAAATAAATTCTTGTTTTTGCACCTTGGTCGGTTCCTTGCAGGTTCAGATTAGTTTGTCTGGAGGTCCAGTTTCCTTAGAATAGCAAACATACCTTTTGAAAGGTTTTGGTTAATGGAAATTGAGTTTGCGCCTGTCTGTCTGATCAACCTACAGTGCTGGTAGGAAACGTCCTCAGGACTTTTGCACCTGACCTATTCCAGAAAACTGAGCCCAGCCCAGCGCTCCAGTGCAGCTGTAAGCAATGCTGCACAGAGACAGGGTTTCCTCCTTGCTGGCTCCTACTTTTCCAATTCCAACTATTCTGCAGAGCCCAAATTCTTTCGATTGACTTGTCTGTCTAACTGAAGATCTAAAAAGCAGCCCCAATAGAAAATCTCCATAGAAGGAAAACGGAGTGTGTCATAATGGAGCCCCTTAGCATCCATGGACGATGACCATCACAATGGGTCCTGACTGTTTGCCATCTGGCAGCAGCCATGACACTTCATTTCTCAAATCAATAGGTGAGGGCACATTTGTATTTCTGTGAGTCGAGGGTGCCGTTTTACATGGGGAGAGGCATTGTCCAAAAATACCCTTTTGTGCAGATTGGAATAATGCCACAGTTTACTTTGGCAAGTGCAAAACACACCTGCAGTTTTGCATGTTTCTAGCAGCATGGTCCTCAAAACTAACCTAAACGTGCGCCTCTACTATCATTGCAAGGGGATGTCAATTGGCTAACTCTGGGACAAAATTATTACTTGTTTTTGCTCCTTGGCTGCTACCTTTTGCAACTTGTTGCCCCCTAGGGCACGATCGGGGTCCCAGTGTGTAGGAAATGCAGAGTGGTGATCGTTCTGTGTGTTACAGTGCTCCTACCTGGATACTGTTTTTCCCCAGGGTTAGGCTCCTTAGCATTCAAAAAAGAGAGTTGTAGTCGGTGGAGAATAAGTCGAGTCCAGACTTGATAAAGTTCAAGAGTTTTACTTGATTAAACTGGCATCCAGACATCACTTGATCTTTCTCTTGGTTCCAGCAGGTTTTGGGGTAAACTGGCATGCAAACTTGGATACCTTGCTTTTTCTCTCTGCTGTGCTAAATTCTGGATACTGGACTTTGTAGCAGTTCTGATACCTTTTGAGTGGGGGTGCCTTTTGCTGTTGACCCCCTTTTAATACTCAGTCTATGAACTTCCTTGACTCATGTTGCTGTATGAGCTGCTTCCCCTGGAAGACTCCTGCTGCAGGAGGGGGAGGGATCCCCCCCCCCCCCCACTTCATCATGTCTTGTCTCTTTTCAATTCTTCTATCAACTACTATAGCTTCCTGCAACCTTTCCCTTGATAGGAAAACGGGGCTAGCCCACTTCTGCCCAAAAGGGGGAAGAATGAAATGTTAAGTTCCATTCTATCTAATGATCTCCCTCTGCCAGATACAAGGCAACCTGCTGGTGAACCAGGGACATTACATGTAATACAATACATAAGTTACATAGCAATATTATTAATGCACAATATTAAAGGACCTTGAATCAAATACACAGACGACATTATTTGTTAGCCACTAGAGACAGTAGCAGGGTGTAGGAATGGTAGTGCCTGCTCTGGGGTACTACATACACCCTTACTTTAAACCAAGCCACTCTCGACTTGTGCTTAGTGTATGCTCCAGGGTTCCCTTTAAGTTTTAGGGTTAAGTGCTATAGTCCTCTTTTAAGTGCTGCTTTATACTACTTTCTGTTACCATTCCACGTTCAGGTGCTGCAACCTGTACACTACATTGACAAGACATATAAGCGTAAAATAGTAATAGCTACCTTTATATCTCTGCCCTTTTTGAGTAGGCTATCTTCTTTTCCGTTTGCCTTTCACTGAACCCAGAGAAAAACATCTGCACATGGTGATCATTCTTAACTTTTCTTTATGCCAAGCTTCAGTACCACTGAAAGCATGGGGGTGTCATCTCTCTGTATTCCCACCACTATATAATGAAGGCCTGCAAATAGAAGGGTGGTTTCATCCTGTAATCCCTTCACTGGATCAAGGTCTAATTATGCCTTTCACTCCGTCACCTTGAAGACTAAACCTCTTGGTATATATCTGCATATATGTCTAAGTTATACATATATACATATATATTTGCCCTGTATGGCCAGAAGGGGGTCCTAGTATTTGACCCAGGTTCTGTGTATGTGTATCTCTATATACATATATATTCCTGTTTGGGCCCAGTATATATGTGGATAGATATTTATGTCCCCTGTATCCCCCAGGTTGTGTATATATTGTATGGGCCCAAGTGTGTGTGTGTGTGTGTGTGTATATATATATATATATATAGATATGCATACATGCCCCTATTAGTTGTATGTATGTATATGTATATGTGTAGCTTGATAAAGGCCTCATTGAGTAGGCCGAAACGTTGCAGGGATTAAAGTTTTGGGGTCTTCACCCTGTCACCTAAAGCTGGAAGTGCTGCCTCGTCATTTGCAAAGTGTGTGTATATGTGTGTATATATATATATATATATATATATATACACACATATACACACACTTTGCAAATGACGAGGCAGCACTTCCAGCTTTAGGTGACAGGGTGAAGACCCCAAAACTTTAATCCCAGCAACGTTTCGGCCTACTCAATGAGGCCTTTATCAAGCTACACAACAGTGCTTACAACTGGGTATATATACCCACAACTCAGTACATACTCAATACAATTAGTGAATACACATGTTAACAATCGGGTCACATGATCTCCAACTACATCATCATCACATGACACTCTGTGTCTAGTATACATTTGTATTAAATCCATATAAAAGGTACAAAAGTTATAAAATACATTATAAGTGATCTTACATCAGTGTTATAAAATATACACTCCAGTTCATATATATATATTATTACAGTTTGATGTACAAAATTAGTGTCCCTTGAGTGCAAAGTCCAAAGGGTAAGTACGGTGCAGACGTGCTCGGTGCATCAAGGGTTAAAATTCATTATTCATGATGCAGCTGCATCATATCAGAAGTTAAAAACAGTGGAGCTTACCGCCAATGGACCCGCCGAGTCAGCCAGCGCTGGCGTCCCTCCCTCTGCACCGCGCATGCGCCGGGCCAGACGTCTCTCACCCATCTCCCTCGTGGGATGCGTTGAAGTCTGCAGTATTCAGCCAGCGTAGTAGTGTGCAGCTCCCAAGCTGTCTGTTTCCTTGCTTTCTTCTCCCACTCGCGTCCCTTGTACTCAGCAGATGGTACCTTCAGAAAATCCGCATTTGCGGTAATCCCGGACACTATTTCTCTTTCTTTCTTCCACAGAGAACTTGATTCCAAATCCCATGTCATTTAGTGCTTGATCAGGGCGTAAGTCTTACCACGCAATATTGTAGCACTGTTGCATTCAGTATTTTGCATTATTATACTATGTTTAGCAAAATGTGGCACTGTAAAGCATGGTGCACTGAGATTCAATGATGTCTTCTTTTTTCTGTTGTACAAAGTTTGCTACAGTTGGTAGCATCCAGTATTGAGTAATACATTACAATATAACTATGATCAGCAGAATGTAGCACTGCAAAGCATGGTGCCCTGTTAACTAATGATAGTCACTTGTTCATTTACTTGTTAATTCATTATCTCTGCATTGTTGTGTCCTTTGTTTACGACGTTGCTATGGTTACCTACGTCACTTCCGGCTCCATCGCGGGCTATTTAAATTTGTTTGTAACCTGTATTCATTATGTTTGACAAAGGCTCTCAGCAGCCGAAACGCGTCACTTACCACATGTATGTGACCATTAAATCTACTTGAAATTACAATTAGAGCGAGTGCTGGTCCTTTCTATACAATTATCTGTGGATCTTCTCTGGGACACGCGCACCGCATCGCTGATAGCAGAAGTGCCGCTTGTATCTTCTTCTGGTACCTCTTGAAGCTCATCATGAGAATGCCAAGAGTGTGCAAAGCAGTAATTAAAGCAAAAGGTGGCTACTTTGAAGAACCCATGACATATTTTCAGTTGTTTCACACTTTTTTGTTATGTATATAATTTCACATGTGTTAATTCATAGTTTTGATGCCTTCAGTGTGAATCTACAATTTTCATAGTCATGAAAATAAAGAAAATTCTTTGAATGAAAAGGTGTGTCCAAACTTTTGGTCTGTACTGTATACATATTTATATACATATATTTACACACGTGTGTGTGTGTGTATACATTGCAATGCATGGGCGCCGACAGTGTGTCCACTGTCTGGAGATATGAACCCATTCATTTAAATGGGGTCTGCAATCTGCATCTGACAGTACTTTTTCGCAGTGCAGAGGCATGGACAGAAAACCCATGGATGCACTCCATAGGTTTCCGATATGTGCTTCCATTCCAGACCACACCATATCTTTCGAATTTCAGACCCATCACTTGATACGGTGCGTACACGGCTGGTGCCTGTATATAGCGGACCCCCTGTTCGCGGGCCACAATACAAGCACAGGCAGGCTATGGTCATGTGCATGAGGCCTAAAGCCATACCTCCTTCCAGTATCCGGAAGGACAGTCCCGGATTTCAGTGGCGGTCCTGGTACGGGGGAGGTATGTCGAAAATGGATCAGTTTTCCCCTAATGCATTCTGACTGGAAATGGATCCACTCAGAATGCATCAGTTTGCCTCTGTTCAGTCTCCATTCCACTTTGGAGGCGGACACCAAAACGCTGTCCGCCTGATGAAACTGAGCCAAACGGATGTCCTGGCACACAATGTAAGTCAATGGGGACGGATCCGCTTTCTCTGGCACAATAGAAAACGGATCCGTCCCCCATTCACTTTCAATGGTGTTCAAGATGGATCCGTTATGGTTATAGAAGACCTAATACAAATGGATCCGTTTATGACGGATGCATGTGGTTATATTATGGTAACAGAACCGTTTTTTGCAGATCCATGACGGATCCGCAAAAAACACAAGTGTGAATGTAGCCTTGGGCACGTAGTGTCCCTCTTCCTTCTATTCTAAAGTTGGGAGGTATGCTAAAGCACTGATGAAATGACACCTAATGTTCTGTTGTCACTATGGCATCACAAGTAGGCAGAGATGTCATGTGACTGCTCCCCTGGAGATGCTTTGCTGTGATGCATGCTGGGATTTTTACTTTCACTTTGCAGCTGCTCCACCCCCGCAGCCTCTCATTAATGAGGGCATGCTATGCCGAATGCAGTAGAAAAATTATATATATATATATATATATATATATATATATAGTATATCTGTCATGATACAAATTCCTCTTGGCTTTAGTTATTGCCTGGGGCACTTTATTGTTTTTTATACTTATGGTGGCTAACCCCTTTAAGCAGAATCATCAACTATAGGACGATTTCACCACTAAACTGCCACTAATGCTCACACAATGATTCCTGTATCAGACTGGTCACTGCGCTATACCATAACCGAACACTCAACTGATATCCAGCACAAAACTTATCAAAACAAAATCAAACTGTACATAGAAAGGTTACAAAAAGACAAGATAACTATTCTGGACAAAACTAACATTTCAGGCAAAAACAATCAAATCGCTTTCCATAGCAACTTAACCCCTTAAGGACACAGGGCGTACCGGTACGCCCTATTTCCCGAGTCCTTAAGGACCAAGGGCGTACCGGTACGTCCTGACTTAAAATCGGCATTCCGGCGCCGCGGGGGTTAATCGGAACGGGATTTCGGCTGAAATCATTCAGCCGGCATCCCGTAACAACGCAGGGGGGGGTCATTTGACCCCCCCGTATCGGCGATCGCAGAAAACCGCAGGTCAATTCAGACCTGCGGTTTTCTGCGTTTCCGGTCCATTCGGGTGTCCGGTGACCCGATGAACCGGAAAAAGACTGCGATCGGTGGCGTAATTATACACCACCAATCGCAGTCCGAGGATTTGAGGAGGCGGTGCTGGCCCTGGTGCTGAACACTGCTGTCCAGGGTGCTGATTGGTGCAGGGGAGAGAGGCGCGAGATTCAAACTTCCTGCGCTCCTCTCTCCCCTCCTCTTCCTGTTCTGCACGAGCACCCGGCAGCATCGTCCAGCACCAGCTCCTGTGTCCCCCTAATCGCCATCCATCACCCTCCTGCACCCATCGCCACCCAGGTAGGTTAGGGTCAGTGAGGGAGAGGCATCGTTAGGCAGGGAAAGAAGGGAAAAGTTAGTTAGGAAAAAAAAAAAAAAAAAAACTTTTAACTTTTACACAAAACTTTTTTTGATCCATCTATCAGACCCCAGACCCCCCCCTGCCACTTGCCCCCCCCCTACCAGCCCCCCACCACCACCAGCCCCCCCACCCCCTCCACCCATCCCCCCACCACTCCCCCCAACCCCCCCCCCCCCACCACTAGCCCCCTCACCACCACTTTTTTTTTTCGCTGACTGGTCGGCACTCTTTAGCGTCCGTCCACTGTTAGCGCATCGCCTGCCCCACCGCTGATCAGCGTTGTACCGCTAATCAGCAACTTTTTTTTTTTCCCTAACACTTGCCCTTTTTTCCTTTTTTTTAGTACGCGAACACCCGTTGCCCCCACACACACGCACATATAATAAAGTTTTACACACACGCACACCTACACGCACACACACCCATGGCCCGCCGGGTGTTCTCGGCCGAGGAGGCATATGCCCAGATTGCCTCCGACTCCGAGAGCCCCAGTGAGGATGAGGATGACCCCACATTCCTCTTATCATCAGCATCCTCCTCATCATCGGATGACGATGAGCCACCAAGGCGGCGGAGACGCCGCCAGGCGGAGCCAGGGGCCGCACATGCTAGGGATCCTGTGGCCCACCCTAGTACGAGCCGCCCTGGGGTTCGTACTGGTTTCCCGGCCCACCAAATAAGTTCACCGGAGACCCCTGCCGATGAACTTAGCTGGTGTCCCCCAGTGGACTTTGAGCCTGAGATTCCGGATTTTGCTGGCAATCCTGGAATCCAGATTCCCACAGTGGGGTTTACTGAAATTGACTATTTTAGTTTTTTTTTCAGTAACCCACTGGTGAATTTGATGGTGGAGCAGACGAATCTGTACGCCCAACAGTTCGTCGCTCAAAACCCAGGCTCAGTTTTGGCTAGACCCGGTGGCTGGACGCCGGTCAGTGCAGCCGAAATGAGGACATTTTGGGGCCTCGTGCTGCATATGGGTCTAGTCCAAAAACCCAGTGTCAGGCAATACTGGAGTGGGGACGTCCTGTACCAGACCCCACTGTACAGTATGGTCATGACACGCTCCCGGTTTGAGGCCATCCGGAAATGTCTGCATTATTCCGATAATGCAGCATGTCCACCCCGAGGTGATCCTGCCTATGACCGGCTGTATAAGATACGGCCTGTCATCGATCACTTTGGGGCCACATTTCAGCAGGCCTACGTACCTGGAAGGGAGGTCGCGGTTGATGAGTCGCTCATTGCGTTCAAGGGGAGACTCAGTTTCCGCCAATATATTCCCACAAAGCGAGCGAGGTATGGCGTGAAGCTATACAAAATTTGTGAGAGTACCTCAGGGTACACTTACAAATTTCGTGTGTACGAGGGGCGAGATTCCCGTATTCAACCCCCAGAATGTCCCCCCACTCTGGGTGTTAGCGGGAAACTCGTGTGGGACCTTATGTACCCACTGCTGGATAATGGTTACCACTTGTACGTGGATAACTTTTATACCAGCATTCCCTTGTTCAGGTCCCTTGCCGCCAGATCTACGTTCGCTTGTGGGACCGTGCGGAAAAATCAGCGCGGCCTCCCTGCCTACCCCCTCCAGGTACCTATCCCCAGGGGTGAGACCCGTGCACTTACCAGTGGAAACCTGTTGCTGGTCAGGTATAAGGACAAGAGGGATGTCCTTATGCTGTCCACAATCCACGGTAACGGCACCACCCCAGTCCCTGTGCGAGGTACCGCGGCAACGGTCCTCAAGCCCGATTGTATCGTCGACTACAATCGGTATATGGGAGGAGTTGATCTCTCGGATCAAGTCCTCACGCCATATAACGCCATGCGCAAAACCCGGGCATGGTACAAAAAAGTTGCGGTCTACTTGGTGCAGGTTGCCATGTACAACTCTTTTGTACTATCCCGAAGCGCTGGCAGCACAGGGACATTCCTCCAATTCTATGAGGCAGTCCTCAAGGACCTGATCTTTTCGGACCGGGAAAGAGCAGGCCGGAGTACCTCGGGAACTGGAGGCGCCCGGATCGTCCCTGGCCAACACTTTCCAGGTGTGGTCCCCCATACTGGAAAGAAGGGACGAACCCAAAAAAAGTGCAGAGTGTGTCGCAGGAGGGGGATACGGAAGGACACCACCACTCAGTGCGACACGTGCCCCGATCATCCGGGCCTCTGCGTTATCGATTGCTTCAGGGAGTATCACACTTCCATGGAGTACTAAATTTTTATAATCCCCAACAGTTCACTAGAGAACATAAAACACTATGGCTCTCAGACTTTGGAGACACGAAAACTATTTTTCTTTCCCCCCAAAATATTAGTTTTAGTGCAGGCATCCTCAAACTGCGGCCCTCCAGATGTTGTAAAACTATAACTCCCAGCATGCCCAGACAACCTACAGCCATCAGCAGGGCATGGTGGGAATTGTAGTTTTACAACATCTGGAGGGCCGCAGTTTTAGGATGCCTGCTTAGTGTCTCCAAAGTCTGAGAGCCATACATATTGGGCATCGTCGCGTGCGTAAAAGTCGTCGCTATAAAAATAACTTTTGAGCAAACGCCTCGGATGAACGGTGTTAAAAATATAAAATAAAAACGGTGCCAAAACACCTATTTTTGGGCAAAATTTCAATTTAAATCCATTTTGCCGGTAATAAAGCAAGGGTTAACAGCCAAACAAAACTAAATATTTATTGCCCCGATTCTGTCGTTTGCAGAAACACCCCATATGTGGTCGTAAATGGCTATATAGCCGCACGGCAGGGCATAGAACGAAGGGAACGCCATACGGTTTCTGGAAGGCAGATTTTGATGGACAGTTTTTTTTTTGACACCATGTCCCATTAGAAGCCCCCCCTGATGTAGCCCAGACTAGAAACTCCAAAAAAGTGACCCCATCTAAGAAACTACACCCCTCAAGGTATTCAAAAGTTACTTTACAAACTATGTTAACCCTTTAGGTGTTCCACAAAACTAAATAGCGAATGTAGAAACAATTTTAGATTTTAATTTTTTTGTTACATTGCCTCAAAAAAGAGTAATATAGAGCAACCAAATATCAAATTTACCCCAAAAATAGTCCCAAAACAACAACCACCTTATCCCGTAGTTTCCTAGATGGGGTCACTTTTATGGAGTTTCTACTCTAGGGGTGCATCAGGGGGCTTGAAAGGGTACATGGTGTAAATAAACCAGTCCAGCAAAATCTGCCTTCCAAAAACCATATGGCGTTCCCCTTCTTCTATGTCCTGCCGTTTAGCCAAATAGTAGTTTACCACCACATATGGGGTGTTTCTGCAAACTACAGAATCAGGGCAACCCATTTTGAGTGTTGTTTGGCAGTTAACCCTTGTTTTACTCCTAGAAAAAATTGATTATATTGGAAAATTTTCCAAAAAATTGAAATTTCATAATTGTTTCTCCATCTGCCATTAACTCTTGTGGAACACCTAAAGGGTTAACAAAGTTTGTAAACCCAGTTTTGAATACCTTGAGGGGTGTACTTTCTTAGATGGAGTCACTTTTTTGAAATTTCTATTCTAGGGGTGCAACAGGGGGCTTCAAATGGGACATGGTATAAACAAAACCAGTCCTGCAAAATCTGCCTTCCAAAACCCATATGGTGTTCCCCTCCTTCTATGTGCTACCGTTCGGCCAAACAGTAGTTTACGACCACATATGGGGTGTTTTTGCAAACTACAGAATCAGGGCAACCCATTTTGAGTGTTGTTTGGCAGTTAACCCTTATTTTACTCCTGGAAAAAATTTATTATATTGGAAAATTTTCCAAAAAATAGAAATTTCAAAATTGTTTCTCCATCTGCCATTAACTCTTGTGGAACACCTAAAGGGTTAATAAAGTTTGAAAAAACAGTTTTGAATACCTTGAGGGGTGTAGTTTCTAGAATGGGGTCATTTTTGGGAGGTTTCTATTATCTAAGCCTCACAATATGACTTCAAACCTGAACTGGTCCATAAAAAGTGGGATTTTGAAGATTTCTCAAAAATTTCAAAATTTGCTTCTAAACTTCTAAGCCTTGTAACATCCCCAAAAAATAAAATATCATTCCCAAAATGCTACAAACATGAAGTAGACATATGGGGAATGTAAAGTCATCACAATTTTTGGGGGTATTACTATGTATTACAGAAGTAGAGAAACTGAAACTTTGAAATTTGCTAATTTTTCAAAATTTTTGGTAAAAAATGTATTTTTTTATGCAAAAAAAATAACTTTTTTGACCCAATTTTAGCAGTGTCATGAAGTACAATATGTGACGAAAAAACAATCTCAGAACGGCCTGGGTAAGTCAAAGCGTTTGAAAGTTATGAGCACTTAAAGTGACACTGGTCAGATTTGCAAAAAATGGCCCGGTCCTTAAGGTGAAAATGAGCCCGGTCCTTAAGGGGTTAAAGATGGCCGACATAGCACATGGTCATAAAGATGGCCGACGAGCCACATGGTCATAAAGATGGCCGACAAGCCGTCATCACACAAAGGAAATCAAGATAGTGTCTACAAAATCCAGCAATAGAAAGTTTCTATGTTTCCTGTTCCCTACCCCCGAAACCAGAGCAAAACCTCCACTCTGTGGGTGATTTACAGGTTAACAATATAAAAATACTCTTTAAATGCTGTCTCTAATCTACAAACACTAAAACCAATTGCTGCCTCTATAAACCTCTATAGAATCGCCTCTTACAAAATGACAGTAACATAAAAGTTAAGAAGTTACAAAAATACACAATACCCTGTACTGCTCATCATACAATCTCTGTACAATCAACTCAGATCCACCAAAAACTACACAACGGAAAAACTCTTACCTTATCCTTACACAAATAGAGCGAAAAATGTTCTTTTAACAAGCAGAAATTTTCTCTGACAGCAGACAAAACTACAGTTTACTATTCTCTCCCTTTTACCTGCTGTGCAGAGAAAAAAAATCAGTTGAATCCTTCCAAGCTCGCCATCTGATGTAGAAATAGTTGTAATCAGATGTTATGATATTGATTGAATTCTTGCTGAGCTACTCCCCTCCGCCCTGCTCAGGCTGTGTCTTTTATTTACTAACAAAAGGTGTAAAAGGGGCTGGCCCAAGACAAGGATACAGGAAGTGATGACATAAGAAGACAAGACACCAGCATTTAGAATAACCTAGCTAGCGTTCAAACACATGTATACTATAACCTACCATTACCACTGGAGCTAATTTTATCCAGCCTTTCTCAGTGATCAATGCCAGATAAAATGACTATGATCCTCATGCATGTTTATTTACAGGACAATGTCATTATCTCCAGCGGCTGATCAGGCGCACTAGCGACAACAAAGGCACTTTCCTTTCATATATTGTTCTCTTAACAAATGCATCCACGCTAAGCCAATAAATCCGTGTCTTGCGCGGGGGCCCTAGCCGACGTCCATACATCAGCCAACAAAACACTGCACTGCTGAACACATCAGTCTACCCCCGCCCACAGCCCAGTGCTTAGCACATGGACCATTCGCCGACGGAGACCTCTGCGCCCAGCAGCTGTGACAGGACATACACGGAAAGATATCCACTCCAATGGTTTACCCTGACACTGAGAGACATGATGACCATACACAATATATAAAATACACATCCTAAAAAAATTTCCACAACAGAAGTTTCTGATCCCCGCGGTCCGTGACCATGGGGATCAGAAACTTCAAAATGACCTACATTTTTGAATTTCCAGGATGGCCGAGTGGTTAGCAAGCAGAGTGTCAGCACATTGCTGACACTCTGCTTGAAACGGCTGACATATGTGCTGTGATGTCAGCCGTTTAACCCCTTCCATGCCGCGGTCTGTAGGGACCGCGGTATGGAAGGGGTTAACAGGGAGGGAGCTACCTCCCTCTCCCATTGGGGCTGCTGTGCCATTTCAGCCCCCGATTCTTGACGGGATCACAGAGGGAGGGGGCCCCCTCCCTCCCCATCACCCGCTCCTCTGTTGTGGCAGTGGGCGATGGTTACCACGGCAACCGGGTGCCTTCACAGGCTTCTGGCTTTCCATGGTGCTGATCAGACTTCTGCTAAAGGCAGAAGTCTGATCATACTAAGTGTAAAGTGAAAATACAGTACAGTACACTATATAGTGTACTGTACTGTATTATACAGACATCAGACCCACTGGATCCCCAAAACCAAGTGGGTCTGGGTCAATTTTTTTTAAAAAGAAAGTGAAAAAAAAGTAGAAAATAAAAAACACATTTATCACTGATTACATTTTTTTAAAATAAAATGCATACATATATTAGGTATTGCCACGTCCGTAATAACCTGCTCTATAAAAATATCACATGACCTAACCCCTCAGATGAATACCGTAAAAAAGTAAAGAAAAAAAAAGTGTAAAAAAAAGCCATTTTTTGTCACCTTACATCACAAAAAGTGTAATAGCAAGCGATCAAAAAGTCATACACCCCAAAATAGTGCCCATAAAACTCATCTCATCCCGCAAAAATCATACTCTAATCAAGATTATCGCCCAAAAACTGAAAAATATATGGCTCTCGGACTATGGAGACACTAAAACATGATTTATTTTGTTTCAAAAATGAAATAATTGTGCAAGACTTCCATAAATAAAAAAAAGTTGACATATATTAGGTATCGCTGCTCTATAATAACCTGCTCTATAAAAATACATCATGATCTAACCTGTTAGATGAATGTTGTAAATAACAAGAAATTAAAACCGTGACAAAACAGCTATTTCTTGTTACTGTGCCTCACAAAAAGTGTAATATAGAGCAACCAAAAATCATATTTACCCTAAAATAGTACCAACATAACTCCCACCCTATTCAGTCGTTTCCAAAATGGGGTCACTTTTTTGGCGTTTCTATTCTAGGGGTGCATCGGGAGGGGCTTCAAATGGGACATGGTGTCAAAAAACCAGTCCAGCAAAATCTGCCTTCCAAAAACCATATGTCATTCCTTTCCTTCTGACCCAATCTGAGTGTGTACCGTTAATAACCGCCCTCTGTTTTCTATCACCCAGCCAGTTACTTATCCACATACAGACATTCTCTCCCAGTCCGAGCATTCTCATTTTATATACTAACCTTTTATTGTTTTAAAATTGTTTTTATTGGTTTTACAACAGCAGGACGTACAATCTTTGTTTGCCTTCATAGGCGCAAATACAAGAATGCATCTGAAGTAGTACATTCGTATGATAAAGTGCATATCACATAATAACAAACAAAAAGAGGGAGATAATAACATAGGAAGGTCTGAGGGGAGGAAAGGGAAGGGTGGGGGGGAAGAGAAATTTCCCCATGTTGCCATAAGGTTGGACTATTACCAAATACTTGCTGTTATGCTACCGTTGATGTTTGCGAGATCCCTAAAGCTGTACAAGTCAGATCGAAAAACCTCTATAGTCTTTCCAAGGTTTCCATATCGCTTCAAATCTGTGTGGTGTTCGGGCCTCCCAGTGAGCTATCTGCTCCAGGCGGTACAATTGGTCACATCTAGTGATCCATTGTTTTAATGGGGGAATCTCCATCTTTTTCCAGTAAACTGCAATGAGTATTCTGGAAGCCGCCAATAATATTTGACTCAACTTTCGCGTGTCTCTAGGGCACCTGAGATCCCCGAACACCCCAAAGAGACAAACTTTCGGAGAGACCGGAAATGATATCTTACATATCTCAGACAGGACTCTACATATTTTTTTGCCAGTAGGGAGAAATCTTCGTACACTTCCACCATAAATGGCTATGATCACCTATATCCTGTTCACATCTCCAACAGTTTGGGCTGCATTCAGGGAACATGCGGTTAATTCTTTGTGGCGTATAATACTATTGAGTGAGTACCTTATAGCTATTCTCTTGTAGTCTGACACACCTGGACACCCCATGAGGAGCCATCAATACACTATGTAATTCTTTCGCTGAAAACTGAATACTTAGCTCACTCTCCCACTTAGATATGAAAAGAAACTTGTCTGGGCGGGATAGGGCCATTAGTAGGCTATATAATTTAGACATCTTACCTTTTGAGTCTTTTAATTGCAGAGCCATTTTTTCAAAAAGGGAGTTTTCTAAAGGGGCACTTAAAGTTTTAAGATGGGACTTCATAGAGTGAAGAAAATGTGCTTTTTGGAAGTCTGACAGGCACGCTACTGTCGGGTGTTTACCCAAATCTTCAAAAGTTGGAACATCATTATCTGGGCATAACGCCAAAACCGGAGTGGTAATAGCTTTGGCTCTGTCCGATACGGTTTCCCAAAACTGGGTCGAGGAGTGGCAAAGTACATCCCGAACCTGCATTAGGGTGTGGTAATTAGACAGTAGATGCTGTGTCCATTTGGAGTCTTTCCACATGTCCAAAGCATATTTAGTGATGATGCTACACGTTTGTAATCTGGCGTGTTTTGGGGATTGATCCAAGAAAATGAGGGAGTGAAGTGGGAGATTTAGCATATTATCCTCTGTATTCAGATCTAATCGTTCTGAATAGGGTCTCAACCACTCTAGGCATCTAAGTGCAATCACTGCTTTGTGATATGTATACAGATCTGGGATACCCAAACCCCCATTCCTAGGGTGTTGCACCATGAGAGTAAGAGGTAGTCTAGCTCTCTTCCCACCCCAGAGGAATTTAGACAGAATTCCCTGCAGTTTTACAAAATAAGTTTTGGGGATCGGAATCGGCAACGCTTGTAGGTAGTATAGAACTGTGGGTAGTAGTATTGTTTTAATCAGTGTTCTTCGCCCGAACCATGAAACAAATGGGATATCCCAAGAACCCAAAAGATCCTCTAAACGTTTTGGCAGTGGTTGAAAGTTATCCTGAAACAAGTTTGAAAAATTTGGGGTCAAAGTTATCCCCAAGAAAACTATGGATTCATTGGTCCACTGAAATGGGGTGGTTTTCTGTAATGAAGCCATAGTTTTCGCCTTCAGGGTCACATTTAGCACTGTGGATTTAGATAAATTCACAGAGAAGTTGGACAACAAGTGGTAAGTTTGAAGAGTAAAAAGGGGGTCAGTCAGCACATCCCAAAGCGCAGGGGCACGTTGCTATGGCTGAGAACAAGACTGTTAAACAAAACAAGGAATGCAACAGCTCACTGCAAACCAAATAAAGTACAAAATTGCATCATAATATCAAATGCTGAACTAATAAGTTAGAGATATTTGGCAAATCGTTTTGTACAAAATTATTTGAGCCCGTCTGCCGATCGTCAAGGCAATCTCTAGTTAGACGGGTTCCTAACACTAAATATATCTGTTATGTGCCATAGCAGCTATCATACAATTCAGAAAGTGCAGGTTCCACTTACATGCTGGATCCGCCTGAATTTCCGTCATTTTCGGTGCCAAAATGGCCTCCACTATATCCAGGGAAAGCAGTCACCAGCATGCACGCCGGGCCCACTCCACACCACCCCCGGCGCCACATGGTCACCAAGGACTGCAATGAGAGTCCACACACTATCTCTCTCCTGGTGCCATGTGGCTTCAGTGAGTGATGGGGAGTAGGGCCAGGCTATATACTAACACTAATTAAAATCAACCTGTGGGACAAACGAGCTGGTCAGGAGTGCACGACTAAAGAGGCAGCCACACCTCCAGCACAAACTGCAGAGAAAAAAGGGGGTCAGTCAGCACATCCCAAAGCGCAGGGGCACGTTGCTATGGCTGAGAACAAGACTGTTAAACAAAACAAGGAATGCAACAGCTCACTGCAAACCAAATAAAGTACAAAATTGCATCATAATATCAAATGCTGAACTAATAAGTTAGAGATATTTGGCAAATCGTTTTGTACAAAATTATTTGAGCCCGTCTGCCGACCGTCAAGGCAATCTCTAGTTAGACGGGTTCCTAACACTAAATATATCTGTTATGTGCCATAGCAGCTATCATACAATTCAGAAAGTGCAGGTTCCACTTACATGCTGGATCCGCCTGAATTTCCGTCATTTTCGGTGCCAAAATGGCCTCCACTATATCCAGGGAAAGCAGTCACCAGCATGCACGCCGGGCCCACTCCACACCACCCCCGGCGCCACATGGTCACCAAGGACTGCAATGAGAGTCCACACACTATCTCTCTCCTGGTGCCATGTGGCTTCAGTGAGTGATGGGGAGTAGGGCCAGGCTATATACTAACACTAATTAAAATCAACCTGTGGGACAAACGAGCTGGTCAGGAGTGCACGACTAAAGAGGCAGCCACACCTCCAGCACAAACTGCAGAGAAAAAAGGGGGTCAGTCAGCACATCCCAAAGCGCAGGGGCACGTTGCTATGGCTGAGAACAAGACTGTTAAACAAAACAAGGAATGCAACAGCTCACTGCAAACCAAATAAAGTACAAAATTGCATCATAATATCAAATGCTGAACTAATAAGTTAGAGATATTTGGCAAATCGTTTTGTACAAAATTATTTGAGCCCGTCTGCCGATCGTCAAGGCAATCTCTAGTTAGACGGGTTCCTAACACTAAATATATCTGTTATGTGCCATAGCAGCTATCATACAATTCAGAAAGTGCAGGTTCCACTTACATGCTGGATCCGCCTGAATTTCCGTCATTTTCGGTGCCAAAATGGCCTCCACTATATCCAGGGAAAGCAGTCACCAGCATGCACGCCGGGCCCACTCCACACCACCCCCGGCGCCACATGGTCACCAAGGACTGCAATGAGAGTCCACACACTATCTCTCTCCTGGTGCCATGTGGCTTCAGTGAGTGATGGGGAGTAGGCCAGGCTACATACTAACACTCATTAAAATCAACCTGTGGGACAAACGAGCTGGTGCACTCCTGACCAGCTCGTTTGTCCCACAGGTTGATTTTAATGAGTGTTAGTATGTAGCCTGGCCTACTCCCCATCACTCACTGAAGCCACATGGCACCAGGAGAGAGATAGTGTGTGGACTCTCATTGCAGTCCTTGGTGACCATGTGGCGCCGGGGGTGGTGTGGAGTGGGCCCGGCGTGCATGCTGGTGACTGCTTTCCCTGGATATAGTGGAGGCCATTTTGGCACCGAAAATGACGGAAATTCAGGCGGATCCAGCATGTAAGTGGAACCTGCACTTTCTGAATTGTATGATAGCTGCTATGGCACATAACAGATATATTTAGTGTTAGGAACCCGTCTAACTAGAGATTGCCTTGACGATCGGCAGACGGGCTCAAATAATTTTGTACAAAACGATTTGCCAAATATCTCTAACTTATTAGTTCAGCATTTGATATTATGATGCAATTTTGTACTTTATTTGGTTTGCAGTGAGCTGTTGCATTCCTTGTTTTGTTTAACAGTCTTGTTCTCAGCCATAGCAACGTGCCCCTGCGCTTTGGGATGTGCTGACTGACCCCCTTTTTTCTCTGCAGTTTGTGCTGGAGGTGTGGCTGCCTCTTTAGTCGTGCACTCCTGACCAGCTCGTTTGTCCCACAGGTTGATTTTAATTAGTGTTAGTATATAGCCTGGCCCTACTCCCCATCACTCACTGAAGCCACATGGCACCAGGAGAGAGATAGTGTGTGGACTCTCATTGCAGTCCTTGGTGACCATGTGGCGCCGGGGGTGGTGTGGAGTGGGCCCGGCGTGCATGCTGGTGACTGCTTTCCCTGGATATAGTGGAGGCCATTTTGGCACCGAAAATGACGGAAATTCAGGCGGATCCAGCATGTAAGTGGAACCTGCACTTTCTGAATTGTATGATAGCTGCTATGGCACATAACAGATATATTTAGTGTTAGGAACCCGTCTAACTAGAGATTGCCTTGACGATCGGCAGACGGGCTCAAATAATTTTGTACAAAACGATTTGCCAAATATCTCTAACTTATTAGTTCAGCATTTGATATTATGATGCAATTTTGTACTTTATTTGGTTTGCAGTGAGCTGTTGCATTCCTTGTTTTGTTTAACAGTCTTGTTCTCAGCCATAGCAACGTGCCCCTGCGCTTTGGGATGTGCTGACTGACCCCCTTTTTTCTCTGCAGTTTGTGCTGGAGGTGTGGCTGCCTCTTTAGTCGTGCACTCCTGACCAGCTCGTTTGTCCCACAGGTTGATTTTAATGAGTGTTAGTATGTAGCCTGGCCTACTCCCCATCACTCACTGAAGCCACATGGCACCAGGAGAGAGATAGTGTGTGGACTCTCATTGCAGTCCTTGGTGACCATGTGGCGCCGGGGGTGGTGTGGAGTGGGCCCGGCGTGCATGCTGGTGACTGCTTTCCCTGGATATAGTGGAGGCCATTTTGGCACCGAAAATGACGGAAATTCAGGCGGATCCAGCATGTAAGTGGAACCTGCACTTTCTGAATTGTATGATAGCTGCTATGGCACATAACAGATATATTTAGTGTTAGGAACCCGTCTAACTAGAGATTGCCTTGACGATCGGCAGACGGGCTCAAATAAGTTTGAAGAGTAGACATAATTGCTGGAAAAGCACGGATTGGGTTGGTGATGAGTAAGAGAACATCATCAGCGAAGGCGGCCGATTGGTGTATAATCGTACCTAATTTCATTCCTTCTATTTCAGCATTTTGTCTGAACGATTGAAGAAGCGTTTCTATGACCAATACGAATAATAGAGGTGAAAGGGGGCATCCTTGGCGCGTTCCATTAGAGATTGCGAATACAGGGGATAAGGTACCATTCACCAGGATGCGTGGTGTGGGATTGCTGTACATTGCCATAACCCCCCCGTATGAATATATCTGGGATTCCAAATTTTGACAACGTTTGAGTCATAAAGAGCCAATCAACCCTGTCAAACGCTTTCTCAGCGTCCATACTTAAAATAACTAATGGAGAATTGGATTTGGTGGCTAGTTGTATAAGATTTATGACCCTAACTATGTTATTTTTCCCCTCTCTCCCAGGAATAAATCCCACCTGTTCAGCTGAGATAAGTTCCGGTAAGTAAAGTTTTAATCTGTTAGCAAGCATTTTTGCATACAATTTCAGATCATTATTGAGGAGCGAGATTGGTCTGTAATTGGAGCAAAGAGAGTGGTCCTTGTTAGGTTTAGGGATGATGGATATTTGTGCAGCTAACATATTTCTGGTGAATGGTTTCCTCTCCCCTGCTTCATTGCAAACCGCCAATAGTCGCGGTAGTAGGACCTCCTTAAAAGTGGAGTAATAAAAGACTGAAAGGCCATCTGGCCCAGGGCTCTTATTCAATGGAGAACTCCTTAGTGCCATGGTCAATTCCACCAAGGTATAAGGGGAGGATAGTTTTGCAGTTTGTTCTTCAGTTAAAGTGGGGAGTTTAAGGGTGTCTAACCATTTTTGAATTAGTTTTGTCTTATCACTAATTTGAGACGGGGTTTGATTTGCCTGCAGGTTATATAACTCACTGTAGTATTTGCAGAATTGTTCAGCTATCAATTCCGTTTTATAGACTTCCTGCGAGTTCTGGGATTTAATATGAGAAATGTAGGACTTCATTTTCCTTTTTTTAATTTGAGACATGAGGACTTTTGTGGCCTTGTTTCCGTGTGCGTAATATTTATATTGAGTGGATAGGAACAGTTTTGCAGTGTTAGCATTCAGTATGTTTTTTAATTCTGACCTTAGGGTGTCCAGGTGTGCCAAAGTATCTTCTTTCAATGTACGCCTATGCTGCAACTCCAGTCTGGAAATATCTGAGGTGAGTTCCTGTATTTTCTTTAATTTTTGTTTTTTTACGTGAGCCCCCAAGGCAATCAGATGACCCCTTATAACAGATTTATGGGCCTCCCATAATACCGCTTTTGTTATATCTGCCGAGTCATTCAAGGTGAAATATTCCTCTATCAGATCTGCTAATTTTGGGACACTGGAGTTGTTCAATAAGGTTTCATTCAACCTCCATCTATATTCCGTTTTAGGCATGTTGGGAATGGACGATGCGATGAAAACTGGGGCATGATCTGATAGAAGAATATTCCCAATCTTGGACGAGGCACAGTATTGGAGTGCTTGCATACTAAGGAAGATATAATCTAGCCTCTGGTAAGAGCGGTGAGCAGAAGAAAAATAGGTATAATCCTTCTTACTAGCATGCATCACTCTCCAGACGTCTATCAGTCCCTGTTGAGAAAGAGCTTGTCGTATCTTACAAAGCGAAGTTTTAGACATGGAAGAGGATCCCGTGGATGAATCCAGGCTGGGGACTAACGCGACATTAAAGTCGCCGCCAAGCACGACAATGCCTTCAGCAAAGTTCTCAAGTTTTTTTATGTTGTCTAAAAACCACGTAGTCTGCGCAGTGTTAGGTATGTATATATTGCAGAAAGTGAATAATTGGGGCCCGATCAAACCCTTCACATATATATATCTCCCGTCCCCGTCCACCAAGGTGTCTTGGAGAATAAATGGAGTATTTTTATGGATGGCAATACTGACCCCCTTGGTGGCCGTGGACGGAGAGGTGCTATGGAACCACTGGCTATAAAGCAAATGGGACAGCTTAGGTACATGGTTTGAGCGGAAATGGGTTTCCTGTAGCAAAGCTACAATGTCCGCTGTTTTGTTATTTCTCGCTGCAGCAAGGATTTGCTCCTTTACTAGGAAGCTGGTCATGCGGCAAATGACATCCCTAGGTGGGTCTTGTGGTTTCGGAATAGGCCGCAATGCCCTATGGATCCTGTCCATCTCCAGTTTTTCTAGATGGCACTCTGGTATAAGGCGGGAGAAAAATTGCACCACCTCATGCTTCAGGGATTCAATTGAAACAGACTCTGGGACCCCTTTGAGTCTTATATTGTTCCTTCTTCCCCTGTTGTCTTGGTCCTCCACAAGGGCATAAAGGTAGTTAACATGGGCTTGAGCATTGTCCATATTAGTTGCCACTTGCTCCCCAAACTCAATGAGGGATTGCTGCCCAGATTCAAGTGCTTCCACTCTGGCACTAAGCTGATGCATATCTTGTTTAATTTCAGATAGATCCTGTCTGAGGGGCTCTAAAGCGTCATGCAGGAGGTCTCTCATAAAGACTCTGGACAGAAGTAAGTCATCTGCAGAAGTTGTCTCCTCTGTATCGCTGTCTCTCTCCCCCTCTGAGTCAGCATCTTTACCTGCAGTCACTGCCGCTCGGCGCGCGGTCGCCATCTTGGATTCAGACCTTACTTCGGTCTTCCTCACAAACCTGTCCAGATCGCTTTGATTTGAAGCAGCCCTCAGCTTCCCAGGTGTTTCTTTAGGCTTATCCTTGCCGATTTTTCCCATTTTGAGCTATGAAGATCGCTGTAATATGCTCATAAGGGCTCGGTCAGCAGCAGAGCTCTTCACACAGCCTGCATCCGGCTCGGCTGCCAGACTCTGCCCCATATACTAACCTTTTATACGGTACAGTGTCAAATGCTTTAGAGAAGTCCAGATATACAACATCCATTGATTCGCCGCTGTCAAGTCTAGAACTTACCTCCTCATAGAAACTGCTTAAATTTGTTTGGCATGACCGATCCCTCACGAAGCCATGCTGATATGGCGTTATTTGCTTATTTCCGTTGAGATCTCTCCATTTTTCAGGAGCCTCCTGGATCTTCTTTTTTATTTTCTTTTTATCCCAAATACAGAATTAAATTAAACATATTGCAAAAAAAGTTAAATACAAAAGCAGAGAAAAATTAGAAAAAGAGTCTCTTAATGGCTTGGAAATTAAATCATCCCAAAGTTACAGATTTTTAAAACTAGGCTCGGTCAGGAAGGTGAAAAATAACAGGAATGCGATAAAATCAATCTAGTGGGATTAATAATAATGCTTATTTACAGCATAGTGAATTATTTTTATTTTTTTTATCCTTTAATCATATGTACCTTGCTATAAACAAAAAAGTTGAGGTATTTCAGGGGAAAAAGAGCAAACGTATGGACAATAATGGGAAATTTAATTTGCATCAACCCTACCAACACTTTGCTATGGGGGTAATAATTGGTCCTTTAATCAAGAAAATGCAGTCCACCTGGCAGTCGCACACATCAGTTGTGCTGCACTCAGGGCTCGGGCTGTTGTGTGCTCCTCCAGTCCCAGGCCGTAGAGAACAGAGAGCTGCTGATTGGTGGATTAGAATCTGAACAACCAATCAGCACTGCCCCTCAGAAACATGAATGATAATTGCTGTTACAAACTGTCATTCCTGGTTGCCGGCTGCAGGAGGAGGAAGATGTCTCCCAGCTTTGCTGCATCACGCCCCCCCCCCCCCCCTCTCTGCAAGAGAGAAGCAGCCGTGTGTCTGTAGTGACGTCTGCGACCCCTCTTTAGATCATGGTAAGTTCTCAGTCAGACATCGCAGGAGGTGGGTCATTACTGGACCAGGGAACTGTATGGGATGATTTATGTGGATGAAGAGGTTCATCTAAACCACTGCATAAGACGAGTGGAGCTGTTCATAGCAGCCAATAAGGTTCCAGTGCCTTTGGTTCATCTATTAACTGCCCCCTTTATCGTACTTCACTTCCATATATTACTGGTCACTGTCCTAACTTACTGGTTATTATCCTACCTTACTGGTCTCTATCCGCCCTATTTTACTGCTAACTGTCCTATCTTCAATTCACTGAGATTGATGATATAGAACACCAAAGAAGATATGTTGGGAATTATGGGTTATCTCAATGTCCTGTTTTTGGGTATGGTCATGAATCAGTAAAATCAGTTTTTTGATACTACAATTGGGGTTATGGATGATATTTATTGTGGGTGACTCTCACAATTTACCCATTATTAATTACTGTATCGCCCATTATCGTATGTATCAGTGGTCCTAATAGTCTGACATTTCCACTGTCCTGTCTTACTGGTCATTACCCTATTTTGCTTTTTGGCCACTGCAATGAAGGTTCAGATCAGTTTATCATCTGCAACTCACCACCTCTGATCCTTATTCTTCAGTCTGGTGTGGTTGATCCATGCACATCAACAGGTATGGGTGCCAATCAACAGGTAAGGGTGCTTCTTGTGTGTGTCTAACAAAGGTGTCAGTTTATGGAAAGATTTGTTTGAGGAAAAAAATGGCGCTTCTGTGCAAAATGGAATATTGTCCAGCGTCTATTAGCAGGCCCAGAACACAAAAGCCTTCTTATCTGTTTCTGACAGTATGGTCATATGAATTCCAAGAGTACTGAACTATACCCTCTGTCACAACGTGGGGGAAAGAAGCGGCCACCGACGGAGCTATGCCTTCTCTGGTTTTTGCTTTTTGGCCAATGCAATGTAGGTGCAGATCAGTTTATCGTCTAAACCTCACCACCTATCATGACATACAATACCTTTAATGGATTTTTGTAGCTGGCAGAATGAGAATACGCCTTTTATCCAATCAAAGTACTGTGCTATTAATGAATGTACTTAGCTCCTCTACAATTGCTCTACCTGCTCCAGGAATCCAAAAGCAGGTTCTAACCCAGAATTTCATTGTAGCTCTAAGCAATAGTGCTCAGAGACTAGAATACATCCATGCTGACTACTGTGGCTGCAATCCTAACACTTCCTAGCATTTCTTATCCATTAAAATTACAGCTCTGTTTAACTGCAAAACAAAATGGCTGCCTCCAGAAAATCAATATGGCAGCCTCCCAGCCTCCATGAAAATTTCAATAGATGGAACACTAAGCGTGTCACAATGGAACTCTTCAGCATCCATGGATGATGACATCACAATGGACCCTTGCTGTTTTCCTTCCTGGCAGCAGCCATGTTTCTTCATTCTTCAGTCAGGTGTGGATCCATGCACATCAACAGGTATGGGTGCCAATAAACAGGTAAGGGTGTGTTTTTGTGAGTTTAAAACAAAGGTGTCAGTTAATGGAAAGATTTGCTTGAGGAAAAAATGGCGCTTCTGTGCAAAATGGAATATTGTCCAGCGTCTATTAGCAGGCCCAGAACACAATAGCCTTTTTATCTGTTTCTGACGGTATGGTCATATAAACTCCAAGAGTACCTGATCTATACCCTCTGTCGCAACTTGGGGGAAAGAAGCGGCCACCGACGGAGCTATGCCTTCTCTGTTTTTGCTTTTTGGCCACTGCAATGTAGGTGCAGATCAGTTTATCGTCTGCAACTCACCACCTTATCATGAGATACCATACCTTTAATGGATTTTTGTAGCTGGCAGAATGAGAATAGTGCCTGTTATCCAATCAAAGTTACTGTGCTATTAATGAATGTACTTAGCTCCTCTACAATTGCTCTACCTGCTACAGGAATCTAAAAGCAGGTTCTAACCCAGAATTTCATTGTAGCTCTAAACAATAGTGCTCAGAGACTAGAATACATCCATGCTGACTACTTTGGCTGCAATCCTAACCCTTCCCAGCATTTCTTATCCATTGAAATGACAGCTCTGTTTAACTGCAAAACAAAATGGCTGCCTCCAGAAAATCAATATGGCAGCCTTCATGAAAATTTCAATAGATGGAACACTAAGCGTGTCACAATTGAACCCTTCAGCATCCATGGATGATGACATCACAATGGACCCTTGCTGTTTTCCTTCCTGGCAGCAGCCATGTTTCTTCATTCTTCAGTCAGGTGTGGATCCATGCACATCAACAGGTATGGGTGCCAATAAACAGGTAAGGGTGCGTTTTTGTGAGTGTAAAACAAAGGTGTTAGTTAATGGAAAGATTTGTTTGAGGAAAAAATGGCGCTTCTGTGCAAAATGGAATATTGTCCAGCGTCTGTTAGCAGGCCCAGCACACAAAAGCCTTCTTATCTGTTTCCGACGGTATGGCCATTTGAACTCCAAGAGTACCAATCTACACCCTCTGTCGCAACTTGGGGGAAAGAAGCGGCCACCGATGGAGCTATGCCTTCTCTGGTTTTTGCTTTTTGGCCACTGCAATGTAGGTGCAGATCAGTTTATCGTCTGCAACTCACCACCTATCATGAGATACCATTTATGGATTTTTGTAGCTGGCAGAATGAGAATATGCCTGTTATCCAATCAAAGTTCTGTGCTATTAATGAATGTACTTAGCTCCTCTACAATTGCTCTACCTGCTCCAGGAATCCAAAAGCAGGTTCTAACCCTAAATTTCATTGTAGCTCTAAACAATAGTGTTCAGAGACTAGAATACATCCATGCTGACTACTGTGGCTGCAATCCTAACACTTCCTAGCTAGAGTTGAGCGAAAACCTGGATGTTCGGGTTTGAGAAGTTCGGCCGAACTTCCCGGAAATGTTTGGGTTCGGGATCCGATCCCGACCCGAACTTCGTCCCGAACCCGAACCCCATTGAAGTCAATGGGGACCCGAACTTTTCGGCACTAAAAAGGCTGTAAAACAGCCCAGGAAAGGGCTAGAGGGCTGCAAAAGGCAGCAACATGTAGGTAAATCCCCTGCAAACAAATGTGGATAGGGAAATGAATAAAAATAAAAATTAAATAAATAAAAATTAACCAATATCAATTGGACAGAGGTCCCATAGCAGAGAATTTGGCTTCACGTCACCCACCACTGTAACAGTCCATTGTCATATATTTAGGCCCCGGTACCTAGGCAGAGGAGAGAGGTCCCATAACAGAGAATCAGTCTTCTTGTCATAGCAGAGAATCATGCTTCACGTCACCTACCACTGTAACAGTCCATTGTCATAAATTTAGGCCCTGGCACCCAGGCAGAGGAGAGAGGTCCCGTAACAGAGAATCTGGCTTCATGTCAGCAGAGAATTAGTCTTCATGTCATAGCAGAGAATCATGCTTCACGTCACCCAACACTGGAACAGTCCATTGTCAGATATTTAGGCCCAGGCACCCAGGCAGAGGTGAGAGGTCCCGTAACAGAGAATCTGGCTTCATGTCAGCAGAGAATCAGTCTTCATATCATAGCAGAGAATCATGCTTCACGTCACCCACCACTGTAACAGTCCATTGTCATAAATTTAGGCCCCAGCACCCAGGCAGAGGAGAGAGGTCCCGTAACAGAGAATCTGGCTTCATGTCAGCAGAGAATCAGTCTTCATATCATAGCAGAGAATCATGCTTCACGTCACCCACCACTGTAACAGTCCATTGTCATAATTTAGGCCCCGGCACCCAGGCAGAGGAGAGAGGTCCCGTAACAGAGAATCTGGCTTCATGTCAGCAGAGAATCAGTCTTCATATCATAGCAGAGAATCATGCTTTACGTCACCCACCACTGTAACAGTCCATTGTCATAAATTTAGGCCCCGGCACCCAGGCAGAGGAGAGAGGTCCCGTAACAGAGAATCTGGCTTCATGTCAGCAGAGAATCAGTCTTCATGTCATAGCTGAGAATCATGCTTCACGTCACCCAACACTGGAACAGTCCATTGTCAGATATTTAGGCCCAGGCAGAGGAGAGAGGTCCCGTAACAGAGAATCTGGCTTCATGTCAGCAGAGAATCAGTCTTCATATCATAGCAGAGAATCATGCTTCACGTCACCCAACACTGGAACAGTCCATTGTCAGATATTTAGGCCCAGAAACCCAGGCAGAGGAGAGAGGTCCCATAACAGAGAATCTGGCTTCATGTCAGCAGAGAATCAGTCTTCATGTCATAGCAGAGAATCAGGCTTCACGTCACCCAACATTGGAACAGTCCATTGTCAGATATTTAGGCCGCGGCACCCAGACAGAGGAGAGGTTCATTCAACTTTGGGTTGCCCCGCAATATAATGGTAAAATGAAAATAAAAATAGGATTGAATGAGGAAGTTCCCTGGAGTACAATAATATATGGTTAAGGGAAGGTAGTTAATGTCTAATCTGCACAAGGGATGGACAGGTCCTGTGGGATCCATGCCTGGTTCATTTTTATGAACGTCAGCTTGTCCACATTGGCTGTAGACAGGCGGCTGCGTTTGTCTGTAATGACGCCCCCTGCCGTGCTGAATACACGTTCAGACAAAACGCTGGCCGCCGGGCAGGCCAGCACCTCCAAGGCATAAAAGGCTAGCTCTGGCCACGTGGACAATTTAGAGACCCAGAAGTTGAATGGGGCCGAACCATCAGTCAGTACGTGGAGGGGTGTGCACACGTACTGTTCCACCATGTTAGTGAAATGTTGCCTCCTGCTAACACGTTGCGTATCAGGTGGTGGTGCAGTTAGCTGTGGCGTGTTGACAAAAGTTTTCCACATCTCTGCCATGCTAACCCTGCCCTCAGAGGAGCTGGCCGTGACACAGCTGCCTTGGCGACCTCTTGCTCCTCCTCTGCCTTGGCCTTGGGCTTCCACTTGTTCCCCTGTGACATTTGGGAATGCTCTCAGTAGCGCGTCTACCAACGTGCGCTTGTACTCGCGCATCTTCCTATCACGCTCCAGTGCAGGAAGTAAAGTGGGCACATTGTCTTTGTACCGTGGATCCAGCAGGGTGGCAACCCAGTAGTCCGCACACGTTAAAATGTGGGCAACTCTGCTGTCGTTGCGCAGTCACTGCAGCATGTAGTCGCTCATGTGTGCCAGGCTGCCCAGAGGTAAGGACAAGCTGTCCTCTGTGGGAGGCGTATCGTCATCGTCCTGCGTTTCCCCCCAGCCACGCACCAGTGATGGGCCCGAGCCGCGTTGGGTGCCACCCCGCTGTGACCATGCTTCATCCTCCTCCACCTCCTCCTCATCCTCGTCCTCCAGTAGTGGGCCCTGGCTGGCCACATTTGTACCTGGCCTCTGCTGTTGCAAAAAACCTCCCTCTGAGTCACTTCTAAGAGACTGGTCTGAAAGTGCTAAAAATGACCCCTCTTCTTCCTCCTCCTCCTCCTCCTCCTGGGCCACCTCCTCTTCCATCATCGCCCTAAGTGTTTTCTCAAGGAGACATAGAAGTGGTATTGTAACGCTGATAACAACGTCATTGCCACTGGCCATGTTGGTGGAGTACTCGAAACAGCGCAACAGGGCACACAGGTCTCGCATGGAGGCCCAGTCATTGGTGGTGAAGTGGTGCTGTTCCGCAGTGCGACTGACCCGTGCGTGCTGCAGCTGAAACTCCACTATGGCCTGCTGCTGCTCGCACAGTCTGTCCAGCATGTGCAAGGTGTAGTTCCACCTGGTGGGCACGTCGCATATGAGGCGGTGAGCGGGAAGGCCGAAGTTACGCTGTAGTGCAGACAGGCGAGCAGCGGCAGGATGTGAACGCCGGAAGCGTGAACAGACGGCCTGCACTTTATGCAGCAGCTCTGACATGTCGGGGTAGTTGTAAATGAACTTCTGCACCACCAAATTCAGCACATGCGCCAGGCAAGGGATGTGCGTCAAACCGGCTAGTCCCAGAGCTGCAACGAGATTTCGCCCATTATCGCACACCACCAGGCCGGGCTTGCGGCTCACCGGCAGCAACCACTCGTCGATCTGTTGTTCTATACCCCGCCACAACTCCTGTGCGGTGTGGGGCCTGTCCCCCAAACATATGAGTTTCAGAATGGCCTGCTGACGTTTACCCCGGGCTGTGCTGAAGTTGGTGGTGAAGGTGTGTGGCTGACTGGATGAGCAGGTGGAATAAGAGGAGGAGGAAGCTGAGTAGGAGGAGGTGGCAACAGGAGGCAAAGAATGTTGCCCTGCAATCCTTGGCGGCGGAAGGACGTGCGCCAAACAGCTCTCCGCCTGGGGCCCAGCCGCCACTACATTTACCCAGTGTGCAGTTAGGGAGATATAGCGTCCCTGGCCGTGCTTACTGGTCCACGTATCTGTGGTTAGGTGGACCTTGCCACAGATGGCGTTGCGCAGTGCACACTTGATTTTATCGGATACTTGGTTGTGCAGGGAAGGCACGGCTCTCTTGGAGAAGTAGTGCCGGCTGGGAACAACATACTGTGGGACAGCAAGCGACATGAGCTGTTTGAAGCTGTCTGTGTCCACCAGCCTAAATGACAGCATTTAATAGGCCAGTAGTTTAGAAATGCTGGCATTCAGGGCCAGTGATCAAGGGTGGCTAGGTGGGAATTTACGCTTTCTCTCAAATGTTTGTGAGATGGAGAGCTGAACGCTGCCGTGTGACATGGTTGAGATGCTTGGTGACGGAGGTGGTGGTGTTGGTGGTACATCCCCTGTTTGCTGGGTGGCAGGTGCCAACGTTCCTCCAGAGGCGGAGGAAGAGGCCGAGGCGGCAGCAGCAGAAGAGGCCGAGGCGGCAGCAGCAGAAGAGGTAGCAGGGGGAGCCTGAGTGACTTCCTTGTTTTTAAGGTGTTTACTCCACTGCAGTTCATGCTTTGCATGCAGGTGCCTGGTCATGCAGGTTGTGCTAGTTCAGAACGTTAATGCCTCGCTTCAGGCTCTGATGGCACAGCGTGCAAACCACTTGGGTCTTGTCGTCAGCACATTGTTTGAAGAAGTGCCATGTCAGGGAACTCCTTGAAGCTGCCTTTGGGGTGCTTGGTCCCAGATGGCGGTGGTCAGTAGCAGGCGGAGTCTCTTGGCGGCGGGTGTTCTGCTTTTGCCCACTGCTCCCTCTTTTGCTACGCTGTTGGCTCGGTCTCACCACTGCCTCTTCCTCCGAACTGTGAAAGTCAGTGGCACGACCTTCATTCCATGTGGGGTCTAGGACCTCATCGTCCCCTGCATCGTCTTCCACCCAGTCTTGATCCCTGACCTCCTGTTCAGTCTGCACACTGCAGAAAGACGCAGCAGTTGGCACCTGTGTTTCGTCATCATCAGAGACGTGCTGAGGTGGTATTCCCATGTCCTCATCATCAGGAAACATAAGTGGTTGTGCGTCAGTGCATTCTATGTCTTCCACCGCTGGTGAAGGGCTAGGTGGATGCCCTTGGGAAACCCTGCCAGCGGAGTCTTCAAACAGCATAAGAGACTGCTGCATAACTTGAGGCTCAGACAGTTTCTCTAGTATGCATGGGGGTGATGTGACAGACTGATGGGCTTGCTTTTCAGGCGCCATCTGTGCGCTTTCTGCAGAAGACTGGGTGGGAGATAATGTGAACGTGCTGGATCCACTGTCGGCCACCCAATTGACTAATGCCTGTACCTGCTCAGGCCTTACCATCCTTAGAACGGCATTGAGCCCCACCAAATATCACTGTAAATTCTGGCGGCTACTGGGACCTGAGGTAGTTGGTACACTAGGACGTGTGGCTGTGGCAGAACGGCCACGTCCTCTCCCAGCACCAGAGGGTCCACTAACACCACCACGACCATGTCCGCGTCCCTTACTAGATGTTTTCCTCATTGTTACCGTTCACCACAATAAGAAAAATATTATTTGGCCTAATGTATTGAATTCAAATTCAGGCCTTTTTTTACAGACACCTAACACTATCTGGCTATCTATTTAGGTACCGTATTACACTAATAAAGGCACAGCAGTAACGACAGATTTAGCTGAATATAAATTTGAGGCCTAGTATTTAGCCGCTGGATGACAGGTATACGTTTACAGACAGAATTAGACTTGGAAATGCACAGTAGCGTGTGTGTGAAGTTATTGAGAATGACCCTATCTGCACCTTGAATCTAATATACCCTTTTAGGGATAGATTTCAAATAGCTCTGATACAGCAGAAACCGCTAAATTAGGAAATTGCTAAGTTGGGAATTGTATTTCAACCCTGAACAAAAATATATCCTTTGCCAGACAGCAGACAGTATTACAATTGGCTGGCCACAGCTGAAACACCAGATTTAGGGTACTGCTATTTTGGCAATTGTATTTCACCCCTCAATAAAATAGCAAGCACAGCCAAGCCCCTGATGTAGGATATAGCCAAAAAATAACCACACTATTGATGGTTAAATGCACTTGGTGACAGCTTGCCCCTGATGTAGGATATAGCCAAAAAATAACCACTCTATTGATGGTTAAATGCACTTGGTGACAGCTTGCCCCATATGTAGTATATATAGTCAAAAAATAACCACACTATTGATGGTTAAATGCACTTGGTGACAGCTTGACCCTGATGTAGGATATAGCCAAAAAATAACCACACTATTGATGGTTAAATGCACTTGGTGACAGCTTGCCCCTGATGTAGGACATAGCCAAAAAAACACCACACTATTGATGGTTAAATGCACTTGGTGACAGCTTGACCCTGATGTAGGACATAGCCAAAAAATAACCACACTATTGAGGGTTAAATACACTTGGTGACAGCTTGTGCTGGCGCACCACAAGACACAAAATGGCCGCCGATCACCCCAGAAAAAATTGAATGAAAAACAGTGAGCAATTGAATAGCAGCAGTTCAATGATCCACAGCTGTAGATCGATCACTGTATAAAGTCTTTTGGAGGAGTTAATCACTGCATAATCTCGCCCTAACGTCGCAGCTGCAACCTCTCCCTACACTGATCAGAGTAGAGTGACGTGCGGCGCTACGTGACTACAGCTTAAATAGAGGCTGGGTCACATGCTGCACTGGCCAATCACAGCCATGCCAATAGTCGGCATGGCTGTGACGGCCTCTTAGGGCAAGTAGTATGACGCTTGTTGATTGGCTGCTTTGCAGCCTTTCAAAAAGCGCCAAGAAAGCGACGAACACCGAACCCGAACTCAGACTTCTACTAAAATGTTCGGGTCCGTGTCACGGACACCCCAGTTCGGGTTCGCTCATCCCTATTCCTAGCATTTCTTATCCATTGAAATGACAGCTCTGTTTAACTGCAAAACAAAATGGCTGCCTCCAGAAAATCAATATGGCAGCCTCCATGAAAATTTCAATAGATGGAACACTGAGCGTGTCACAATGAAACCTTCAGTATCCATGGATGATGACATCACAATGGACCCTTGCTGTTTTCCTTCCTGGCAGCAGCCATGTTTCTAAAGGTATGGTCATATAAACTACAAGAGTACCGATCTATACCGTCTGTCGCAACTTGGGGGAATGAAGCGGCCACAGACGGAGCTATGCCTTTTCTGTTTTTTGCTTTTTGGCCTCTGCAATGTAGGTGCAGATCAGTTTATCGTCTGCAACTCACCACCTATCATGAGATACCATACCTTTTATGGATTTTTGTAGCTGGCAGAATTAGAATGTGCCTGTTATCCAATCAAAGTTCTGTGCTATTATGGAATGTACTTAGCACCTCTGCAATTGCTCTACCTGCTCCAGGAATCCAAAATCAGGTTCTAACCCAGAATTTCATTGTAGCTATAAGCAATTGTTTTCAGAGACTAGAATACATCCATACTGACTACTTTGGCTGCATTTCTAACCCTTCCCAGCATTTCTTATCCATTGAAATGACAGCTCTGTTTAACTGCAAAACAAAATGGCTGCCTCCAGAAAATCAATATGGCAGCCTCCATGAAAATTTCAATAGATGGAACACTGAGCGTGTCACAACGGAACTCTTCAGCATCCATGGATGATGACATCACAATGGATCCCTTGCTGTTTTCCTTCCTGGCAGCAGCCATGTTTCTTCATTCTTCAGTCAGGTGTGGATCCATGCACATCAACAGGTATGGGTGCCAATCAACAGGTAAGGGTGCGTTTTTGTGTGTGTCAAACAAAGGTGTCAGTTAATGGAAAGATTTGTTTGAGGAAAAAATGGAGCTTGTGTGCAAAATGGAATACTGTCCAGCATCTATTAGCAGGCCCAGAACACAAAAGCCTTCTTATCTGTTTCAGACGGTATGGTCATATAAACTGCAAGAGTACCGATCTATACCCTCTGTCGCAACTTTGGGTTAAGAAGCGGTCACCGACGGAGCTATGCCTTTTCTTGTTTTTACTTTTTGGCCACTGCAATGTAGGTGCAGATCAGTTTATCATCTGCAACTCACCACCTATCATGAGATACCATACCTTTTATGGATTTTTGTAGCTGGCAGAATGAGAATGCACCTGTTATCCAATCAAAGTTCTGTGCTATTACAGAATGTACTTAGCACCTCTGCAATTGCTCTACCTGCTCCAGAAATCCAAAAGCAGATTCTAACCCAGAATTTCATTGTAGCTCTAAGCAATTGTTTTCAGAGACTAGAATACATCCATGCTGACTACTGTGGCTGCAAACCTAACCCTTCACAGCATTTCTTATCCATTGTACTGCAAGCTCTGTTTAACTGCAAAACAAAATGGCTGCCTCCAGAAAATCAATTTGGCAGCCTCCATGAAAATTTCAATAGATGGAACACTGAGCGTGTCACAACGGAACCCTTCAGCATCCATGGATGATGACATCACAATGGACCCTTGCTGTTTTCCTGGTGGACACCTGACCATATGGGGAGGGTGTACAGGGACTGTGGGTCCCCCTTCCCCTTTTCCTAGGTCCCCTATCCTTGTTATAGGGCCCCATTCGTTTGGGTTAAGGTTCTGGGGCGTTGGGGGTTAATGGTTGCATCCTGCCGGCAGTTAGGGGCGTGCTGCTGAGTGCCCCTTTATAAGGCTCTGCGTCCCCTCCCTCTTCCTCTTTGCAGAAGCGCTGTGTCCCTCCCTCCCTCCCTATTGTTTGGATACGAGGTTTATTTTGGTGGGTTTTTTGGTCATGTAGGTCTTGTTAATTGGGGCATCCTATTAAGTCACAGCTGGCGGCTGGTAAACAGAAGTTGGTTACTGAGCAGGTGAACTGGCGTCATCCGCCCGCTGGGAGGCCAGCGGCTGGCGGATCGCATGGGCTCAGCTATGGTTATGCCGTTTAAAGAATTAGCTGTGGCCGACTACCACCCAACAAAATTGTTAAATAAAAGTTATAAACGTGACAAGGTTGTCTGTGTCATTTGTGGTGGGAGGGCATGTTGGGGCCAAGGGTTAGATGGTTCCCTCACCCCCCTTCTCCTTTCCTGAAAGTGACTACCAACAGTCTTCCTGGCAGCAGCCATGTTTCTTCATTCTTCAGTCAGGTGTGGATCCATGCACATCAACAGGTATGGGTGCCAATCAACAGGTAAGGGTGCGTTTTTGTGTGTGTCAAACAAAGGTGTCAGTTAAAGGGGTTGTCCCACTTTGCTGTTTCAATCTTACCAGCAGTAAATGTCCTGATAACTTCCTGGTTCTCAGGCAGTTGAGTGAAGGCCACGCCCCCTCATGACTCACCCTCAGAGCTCAGTCCTTGCGTGCTCGTTCATGTGGATGAGTCATCCACATGGAGCCTGCAGAGTATGTAAAGCCCATCCCCCTGCTGGGGAATCACTCAGTGACCACTGACCAATGCTAGTGAACTAATGGAGTAACTTGTGGCTGTCCTGCATTCTAATACACTTTTACACATAAAACCTGTGTTACAAACCCATTCTGTGCAGCAAAAACAATAAATCACTACAGCCCAAATGCATGTTAGCTAGTAGCCATATGATCTGTGCTAGATATAGATAGATATATTCACTGACTTATTACCCAGCTTTCCCGATGTCTGATATTATCACTGACTTATTACCCAGCTTTCCCGGTATCAGATATTATCACTGACTTATTACCCAGCTTTCCGGTGGACAATATTATCACCAGACTTATTACCCAGCTTTCCCGGTGTACAATATTATCACTGACTTATTACCCAGCTTTCCCGGTATCAGATATTATCACTGACTTATTACCCAGCTTTCCTGGTGAACAATATTATCACTAACTTATTACCCAGCTTTCCCGGTATTAGATATTATCACTGACTTATTACCCAGCTTTCCCTGGTGTACAATAATATTACAGACTTATTACCCAGCTTTCCCCGGTGTACAATATATACTGACTTATTACCCAGCTTTCCCGGTATCAGATATTATCACTGACTTATTACCCAGCTTTCCCGGTGTACATAATATTCAGACTTACCAGCTTTCCCGGTGAACAATATTATCACTGACTTATTACCCAGCTTTCCCGGTAAAGCTGGGTAATAAGTCAGTGATAATATCTGATACCGGGAAAGCTGGGTAATAAGTCAGTGATAATATGTTACACCGGGAAAGCTGGGTAATAAGTCTGTAATATATTGTTCACCTGGGAAAGCTGGGTATAAGGTCAGTGATAATATCTGATACCGGGAAAGCTGGGTAATAAGTCAGTGATAATATTGTACACCGGGAAAGCTGGGTAATAAGTCAGTGATAATATCTGATACCGGGAAAGCTGGGTAATAAGTCAGTGATAATATCTGATACCGGGAAAGCTGGGTAATAAGTCAGTGATAATATCTGATACGGGGAAAGCTGGGTAATAAGTCAGTGATAATATCTGATACGGGGAAAGCTGGGTAATAAGTCTTATAGACTTATTACCCAGCTTTCCCGGTGTCTGATATTATCACTGACCTATTACCCAGCTTATATGGGGGGGGGGCATCTGTGGAGGGCACTTATGGGGTGGGGGCATCTGTGGAGGGCACTTATGGGGTGGGTGGGCATCTGTGGAGGGCACTTATGGGGTGGGTGGGCATCTGTGGAGGGCACTTATGGGGTGGGGGGGCATCTGTGGAGGGCACTTATGGGGTGGGGGCATCTGTGGAGGGCACTTATGGGGTGGGGGCATCTGTGGATTGCTGCCTGGACTCCTTCTGGGCGCCGGAGCACACAGCGTCCTCGGTTGCTATGACGCCGTGCGCTCCCTCCTGCTGCCGGAAAACAGTAATACACTGCTATGATCTATAAGATGTATCACTGTATTCCGGTGGCAGGAGGGAGCGCACGGCGTCATAGCAACCGAGGACGCCGTGTGCTCCGGCGCCCAGAAGGAGTCAGCCCGGGACTAATAGGGCCCAGGGGAGCATATCAATCACTAACCTCTGCCACCGTGATCTTCCAGGGCCCTCCTTCCTCCTCTAGAATCTGCAGGACAGCAGCGTGGCAGGCAGACTGTTTCTCTCCCCGGCACTATCTCCAGCATGCAGGACACGCCTCCCCAGCTTGTAAAACAGCCATGCGTGCGCGTTCTCGAGCGGCCGGCTGGGGAGAAGGTAGGACATTGTGCGCAGGCGCGGCACATACAAGCCCCGCAAGTATCTGGCCGTATCCATGGGATACAGGTAGACAACAGAGGCGCAGATGAAGGCATTTTTCAGGAGAACCGTGCAAGTTAGGAAATGGAAGTTATTTAGAAGATTATTCAAGGACACTTGGGGAAACTGATTAACAGCAATTAATGAAATGGGACAACCCCTTTAATGGAAAGATTTGTTTAAGGAAAAAATGGAGCTTGTGTGCAAAATGGAATACTGTCCAGGGTCTATTAGCAGGCCCAGAACACAAAAGCCTTCTTATCTGTTTCTGACGGTACGGTCATATAAACTCCAAGAGTACCGATCTATACCCTCTGTCGCAACTTTGGGTTAAGAAGCGGCCACCGACGGAGCTATGCCTTTTCTTGTTTTTACTTTTTGGCCACTGCAATGTAGGTGCAGATCAGTTTATCATCTGCAACTCACCACCTATCATGAAATACCATACATTTTATGGATTTTTGTAGCTGGCAGAATGAGAATGCACCTGTTATCCAATCAAAGTTCTGTGCTATTATGGAATGTACTTAGCACCTCTGCAATTGCTCTACCTGCTCCAGGAATCCAAAAGCAGGTTCCAACCCAGAATTTTATTGTAGCTATAAGCAATTGTTTTCAGAGACTAGAATTCGTCCATGCTGACTACTGTGGCTGCAATCCTAACCCTTCACAGCATTTCTTATCCATTGTACTGCAAGCTCTGTTTAACTGCAACGGCAGCAGCCATGTTTCTTCATTCTTCAATCAGGTGTGGATCCATGTACATCAACAGGTATGGGTGCCAATCAACAGGTAAGGGTGCGTATTTGTGTGTATCAAACAAAGGTGTCAGTTAATGGAAAGATTTGTTTGAGGATAAAATGGAGCTTCTGTGCAAAATGGAATACTGTCCAGCGTCTATTAGCAGGCCCAGAACACAAAAGCCTTCTTTTCTGTTTCTGACGGTATGGTCATATAAACTCCAAGAGTACCGATCTATACCCTCTGTCGCAACTTGGGGGAAAGAAGCGGCCACCGACGGAGCTATGCCTTTTCTTGTTTTTACTTTTTGGCCACTGCAATGTAGGAGCAGATCAGTTTATCATCTGCAACTCACCACCTTTCATGAGATACCATACCTTTTATGGATTTTTGTAGCTGGCAGAATGAGAATGTGCCTGTTATCCAATCAAAGTACTGTGGTAATATGGAATGTTCTCAGCACCTCTGCAATTGCTCTTCCTGCTCCAGGAATCCAAAAGCAGGTTCTCATCCAGAATTTCATTGTAGCTCTAAACAATAGTGCTCAGAGACTAGAATACATCCATGCTGACTACTGTGGCTGCAATCCTAACCCTTCCCAGCATTTCTTATCCATTGAAATGACAACACTGTTTAACTGCAAAACAAAATGGCTGCCTCCAGAAAATCAATATGGCAGCCTCCATGAAAATTTCAATAGATGGAACACTGAGCGTGTCACAACGGAACCCTTCAGCATCCATGGATGATGACATCACAATGGACCCTTGCTGTTTTCCTTCCTGGCAGCAGCCATGTTTCTTCATTCTTCAGTCAGGTGTGGATCCATGCACATCAACAGGTATGGGTGCCAATCAACAGGTAAGGGTGCTTTTTTGTGTGTGTCAAACAAAGGTGTCAGTTAATGGAAAGATTTGTTTAAGGAAAAATGGAGCTTCTGTGCAAAATGGAATACTGTCCAGGGTCTATTAGCAGGCCCAGAACACAAAAGCCTTCTTATCTGTTTCTGACGGTATGGACATATAAACTCCAAGAGTACCGATCTATACCCTCTGTCGCAGCTTGGGGGAAAGAAGCGGCCACCGACGTAGCTATGCCTTTTAAGGTTTTTGCTTTTTGGGCTCTGCAATGTAGGTACAGATCAGTTTATCGTCTGCAACTCACCACCTATCATGAGATACCATACCTTTTATGGATTTTTGTAGCTGGCAGAATGAGAATGTGCCTGTTATCCAATCAAAGTTCTGTGCTATTATGGAATGTACTTAGCACCTCTGCAATTGCTCTACCTGCTCCAGGAATCCAAAAGCAGGTGCCAACCAAGAATTTCATTGTAGCTATAAGCAATTGTTTTCAGAGACTAGAATTCGTCCATGCTGACTACTGTAGCTGCAATCCTAACCCTTCCCAGCATTTCTTATCCATTGAAATGACAACACTGTTTAACTGCAAAACAAAATGGCTGCCTCCAGAAAATCAATATGGCAGCCTCCATTAAAATTTCAATAGATGGAACACTGAGCGTGTCACAACGGAACCCTTCAGCATCCATGGATGATGACATCACAATGGACCCTTGCTAATTTCCTTCCTGGCAGCAGCCATGTTTCTTCATTCTTCAGTCAGGTGTGGATCCATGCACATCAACAGGTATGGGTGCCAATCAACAGGTAAGGGTGCGTTTTTGTGTGTGTCAAACAAAGGTGTCAGTTAATGGAAAGATTTGTTTGAGGATAAAATGGAGCTTGTGTGCAAAATGGAATACTGTCCAGCATCTATTAGCAGGCCCAGAACACAAAAGCCTTTTTATCTGTTTCTGACGGTATGGTCATATAAACTCCAAGAGTACCGATCTATACCCTCTGTCGCAACTTGGAGGAAAGAAGCGGCCACCGACGTAGCTATGCCTTTTAAGGTTTTTGCTTTTTGGGTTTTGCAATGTAGGTGCAGATCAGTTTATCGTCTGCAACTCACCACCTATCATGAGATACCATACCTTTTATGGATTTTTGTAGCTGGCAGAATGAGAATGTACCGGTTATCCAATCAAAGTTCTGTGCTATTATGGAATGTACTTAGCACCTCTGCAATTGCTCTACCTGCTCCAGGAATCCAAAAGCAGGTTCCAACCCAGAATTTCATTGTAGCTATAAGCAATTGTTTTCAGAGACTAGAATTCGTCCATGCTGACTACTGTGGCTGCAATCCTAACCCTTCCCAGCATTTCTTATCCATTGAAATGACAACACTGTTTAACTGCAAAACAAAATGGCTGCCTCCAGAAAATCAATATGGCAGCCTCCATGAAAATTTCAATAGATGGAACACTGAGCGTGTCACAACGGAACCCTTCAGCATCCATGGATGATGACATCACAATGGACCCTTGCTGTTGTGATGGAACGCACCTGCCGCTGGGCTGTCTAATGGCACCGCCCACTCACGCTCCGGCCAATAAATAGGAGTCGGGGGCTGTACAGGGTGTTCCACTAATGTAGTGCGCACCCTGTCAGCTCCATTTGCACAAGAGGACGGAATCGTTGATGCGGGTCTGGAACCCTGCAGCTCAGGGAGGACTCGCCACCATCTGCTACGGACTCTTCGAGTATACTGTGATGCCCTTCGGATTGTGTAACGCTCCTGCCACATTCCAAAACTTTATAAATGACATCTTTAGGGACCTACTGGACGTATGCGTAATCATCTATCTAGATGATATACTAGTGTATTCCGACACCTTATACGACTACCGGAGACATGTCCGTTGGGTACTTGCACGATTAAGCGCTCATCGCTTATACGTCAAACCGGAAAAATGCATATTTGAGACTACTTCCCTTCCGTTCCTCGGATACATAATCTCTCCTCAGGGTATCCAGATGGATCACTCAAAGATCACTTGCATTCAAAACTGGCCGATCCCGACCTCCAGGAAAGCCCTTCAGCGATTCCTGGGGTTCTCAAACTTCTATAGGAAATTTATCAAGGATTTCTCCGCTACCACTAAACCGCTAACCCGGTTAACTAGTGTCAACACGAAATTTGTTTGGTCCATCGAGGCACAATCAGCGTTTGATTTACTAAAGAACAGATTTACTACGGCACCGATACTGACCCTTCCGAATCCGAACCATCATTACGTGCTGGAAGTAGACGCTTCCCAGGCAGCCATAGGAGCGGTCCTGTCCCAGCGAAGCTCCTTCTCATCCCCGTTACATCCTATCGGGTTCTACTCCCGGACGCTAAATAACGCCGAACTTAACTACCCCATAGGGGAAAAGGAACTCCTCGCCATAAAATGTTCTCTGGAAAACTGGAGGCATTTACTTGAAGGTTCAACACACCCCATCACAATATACACGGATCACCGTAACTTACAGTATCTGAAAACCAGTAAAACACTGTCAGGCCGTCAAGTACGGTGGAGTTTCTTTTTTGACAGATTCAATTTTCAAATTACATACCGACCAGGCTCAAAAAATGGGAAGGCCGACTCCCTATCACGCCTAGCTGAATTTTGCGCCGCGGACACGGCCCCCACATGGATCATACCACCAAAGAAACTCGTCCTCGCCACTGTCGGGTTGGAAACCCAGCTTAAGGATGCTTTGAATATGGACCATGCCAACACACCCCCAGGTCTTCTACAGAACCAACAAGGTTTCCTCTACAAGGATAACCAACTGTACATACCACCCTCCCTCACCACCCAGGTGATCAAACTCTGCCATGACTCACCCCTCGCGGGGCACCCTGGCATAGCCAAAACCATAAACTTGATACGCAGGAACTTCTGGTGGCCAAAAATGTCCAAAGAGATTGAGGTATACGTTTCCACCTGCGAGACCTGTGCCTCATGCAAAAGTGACAGGAATCGACCATATGGTCTACTAATGAGTCTTCCCATCGCCAACAGACCCTGGGAATGGGTTTCGATGGACTTCATCGTAGAACTCCCCCTTTCCAGAGGAAACAACACCATCATGGTGGTAGTAGATATGCTGACTAAGATGGCACACTTCGTGGCCCTCAAAAAGTTACCCTCCTCCAGGGAAACAGCTGAGGCCTGCCAGGTTCCTTGCCAGGTCATATCAGACAGGGGTTCGCAATTTATATCCAAATTCTGGAGAGCGCTCTGTTCCAGACTCCAAATCGACCACAGGATGTCTAGCGCCTATCACCCCCAAACTAACGGGCAGACAGAAAGGGTGAATCAGTGCCTGAAACAGTTCCTCAGATGTCACTGCTCATTTCTCCAAGATGACTGGGAAGGCCTACTTCCCCTCGCCGAATTCGCCTATAACAATTCCACGAATTCCTCCACTTTACATAGTCCATTTTTTGCTAATTATGGATTCCACCCCAGGTCTCTTCCTCAAACCAGTCTTCCCACAAATGTTCCAGCCACAGACGATTATCTAACTACTCTGCAAACTACCCTCAAGACGCTGAAAGACAACCTCCAACGGGCAAAGGAAAGACAAAAGACCTACTACGACCGCCGCAGAAGAGGAAATCCTTCCTACCAGGTCGGGGACTCGGTATGGCTGTCGACGAGAAACCTTTGGTTGGGGGTACCTTCCAAGAAATTGGGAAAACAATTCTTGGGTCCCTTTCCGATTGAAAGGGTTATCAACCCCAACACGGTGAGACTCACCCTTCCCCCTCGACTACAGGTACATCCCACATTCCATGTGTCACTGTTGAAGCCGTTTAGACCTAGCCCGTTCCCATCACGGGATCCTCGCCCCTCGCCCCCGATAGACATCCAAGGTGAAGAGGAATTTGAAGTCTAACAGCTCCTCGATTCCAGGAGAAGACGGGGGAGGATCCAGTACCTTGTTAGATGGAAGGGGTATGGCTTCCAGGATGACTCTTGGGAAGATGTGCAAAACGTTCATGCTCCCAAGCTCCAAAAGTTGTTCCACCGGAGGTTCCCCGACCGACCCTCCCCTATTGGGGTACCCCGGAGGGGTCCCCTTAGGGGGGGGGTACTGTGATGGAACGCACCTGCCGCTGGGCTGTCTAATGGCGCCGCCCACTCACGCTCCGGCCAATAAATAGGAGTCGGGGGCTGTACAGGGTGTTCCACTAATGGAGTGCGCACCCTGTCAGCTCCATTTGCACAAGAGGACGGAATCGTTGATGCGGGTCTGGAACCCTGCAGCTCAGGGAGGACTCACCACCATCTGATACGGACTTCCACACTGCTGCCTTCCTCTTGGAGAATTCACCACCATCTGCTACGGCTCCCCCACTGCTGGTTCCCTCTCGGAGGACTCCTAAACCGCAAGTACATGCCTGCTAACACAGGTCCAGCTACAGTATAACCCTTAATAGTAAATAATCTTTATTAATTCATATAACGCACTATAAGTCCTATCATGTATATGTACAAGAAGTCCCTGGGAGAAGGCATTGATCTTGGGAGGAGAAGCAGTCTGCCGGCACTAACAGACATGCAGGAAGTATGGCTTCTTTTTTCAGGGACTGTCTGATCTGTCTTAAGTAGTTTGTTCATCGTGCTACATCTCTTGGCTGTATCGTATGAATAAGGCGGACGCTGAGTGTGTTTAAAAGGGCATATCCATATACAATATACACTGCCTCTGGACACAATTTCCATCATGTTCCCATGAAATCTAAATTAGCGTGTCTCAAACATCTTCATGGTTGAAGCGTGATCCTTCCCTCCCTTCACTCCTCCCAGTAAGGTCATCTGGTCCAATCTTTTATTATGACCGTCAGTTGGCATCCTCCCCTGACCGTCATTTGACACCTGGGTTTGTCCTACAGATGTATCGTGGTGGTCTAAGTCTGGTCCTCCCTCTGTTGGACATCCATTATTGAAATCATTTATTATTATCAATGTGCCCCTGATGATCCCACACCGTGGGGGAAACGCGTTGGGGTTTTAAGCACAGACACGTCTGTGCATTCACTAGGTATCCTCCTAGGTGTCGCTTTTTGTTTTTTGTTTTGTAGTCATTTGCATCGTGTACCTTTTGGTATCCCTACCGATAGGGTAGTATACACTGTGCATTTAGGGAAATCCTGTTCGGTCCATGCCCAATTTAGTCCACTCATATGGTTATTACCAGCCCACCTACCATAGGGTGAACTAGGAGTTGCCAGTGAGGTTCGAGGACGGGGGGTCTCCACCATCAGGAGTCGCCTCTGGGCACAGGGCCTAGATGTAGTATCATTACTAGGGTCATTTAACCTCCTTTTCTTAGTATATGGGTGGACTTCTTGTACATGGACATGATAGGACTTATAGTGCGTTATATGAATTAATAAAGATTATTTACTATTAAGGGTTATACTGTAGCTGGACCTGTGATTATTTCTTTCAACCCATTATATTTAATTATATACACTAGGCTGGAGTATGTACATGCCTGCTAACAGGCTCCGCTGGTTATGTGGAAGTTAATCCGAAGAATTGCTGCCACAAGGTGGTGAGAGTTGATATTGCAGTTACATACTAATCTGAAGAATTGCTGCCACACAGTGGTAAGAGTTGATATTGCAGTTACATACTAACCTATAGAATTGCTGCCACCCGGTGGTGAGAGTTGATATGTTACATACTAACCTATAGAATTGCTGCCACCCGGTGGTGAGAGTTGATATTGCAGTTATATATATTCCTGAGGAATTGCTATAAAAATACCTCCTGACCTTCGCAACTAAGAGGAGATCTTCCTCCCCATTATTTAATCTCCAAGATAACCGATCTATACCCTCTGTCGCAACTTTGGGTTAAGAAGCGGCCACTGACGGAGCTATGCCATTTCTTGTTTTTACTTTTTGGCCACTGCAATGTAGGTGCAGATCAGTTTATCATCTGCAACTCACCACCTATCATGAGATACCATACCTTTTATGGATTTTTGTAGCTGGCAGAATGAGAATGTGCCTGTTATCCAATCAAAGTTCTGTGCTATTATGGAATGTACTTAGCACCTCTGCAATTGCTCTACCTGCTCCAGGAATCAAAAAGCAGGTTCCAACCCAGAATTTCATTGTAGCTATAAGCAATTGTTTTTAGAGACTTGAATTCGTCCATGTTGACTACTGTGGCTGCAATCCTAACCCTTCCCAGCATTTATTATCCATTGAAATGACAACACTGTTTAACTGCAAAACAAAATCGCTGCCTCCAGAAAATCAATATGGCAGCCTCCATGAAAATTTCAATAGATGGAACACTGAGCGTGTCACAACGGAACCCTTCAGCATCCATGCATGATGACATCACAATGGACCCTTGCTGTTTTCCTTCCTGGCAGCAGCCATGTTTCTTCATTCTTCAGTCAGGTGTGGATCCATGCACATCAACAGGTATGGGTGCCAATCAACAGGTAAGGGTGCGTTTTTGTGTGTGTCAAACAAAGGTGTCAGTTAATGGAAAGATTTGTTTGAGGAAAAAATGGAGCTTGTGTGCAAAATGGAATACTGTCCAGGGTTTATTAGCAGGCCCAGAACACAAAAGCCTTTTTATCTGTTTCTGACGGTATGGTCATATAAACTCCAAGAGGGGAGACAAACCAGGCTGGTGTAGTGAGCTGCATCTATATTTATTTATATAAGGAGATATATAACGCGAGTTTGACCGCGACGCGTGGTTGATTAAGTGTGTGGTTGCATAAGTGTGTGACTTAAGAGTAAGTGAGGGAGTATCTGAGAGCTAAATTATTTGTGGACATTGAGTGGCTGTATTTGACTGTATTGTATGCTGTGATAACACTGTTTTTTTCCTTCTCCAGGGGTTGCACAGGTGAGTAATTAGGGTGTGGCTGTCTAATTTGGGTGTGGTTGTCTAATTAGGAGACTATAAAAACTCAGCAGTGTGAGCAGCACAGCCTCTTTGAATCCAGAGGGGAGACAAACCAGGCTGGTGTAGTGAGCTGCATCTATATTTATTTATATAAGGAGATATATAACGCGAGTTTGACCGCGACGCGTGGTTGATTAAGTGTGTGGTTGCATAAGTGTGTGACTTAAAAGTAACTGACTTTAGATTCAGGGACTTCAGTGGGGGACTGTAATTAGCCAGTTTCTTAGTACTACATTATATTGTATTTTTTACTTTGCTGGTGTAATCCCCATTTAGTATGTGTTGCACAATTGACAACGCAGTCCAGTGCACATCTTGCATGATGTATGCAGTCCTGCTACAGGAGTTCAAGGGTGCATATCTTTGTTCAAGATGTGAGCAAATTACCCGTGTGGAATCGCTAATCGAGTCTCTAAATGGGCAAGTTGCAACACTGAGAGGCATTGACAATTTGCAAAAGAGTTTGCTTCTCACCGAGCAAGCACTCTTTGGGGTAGATGAGGAGGAGGGTGACAGAGAGGAGGCTGAGGAAAGTGAGGTAGCTAGCTGGGTAACAGTTAGAAAGCGGGGTAGAGGGAAGAGTGCCAGGGAGGCTAGCCCTGATCTGACACACCCCAACAAGTTTGCACGTTTGGCAGATGAGGGGGATGTCAGTCCAGGGATGGCACTGCCGCAGCCGGACACTTCCTCTGCCAGTCAGGGGAATGCCAGCACCGGTAAGCAGGGGACCAGGAGAGCAGGGCAGGCCAGACAGGTGCTGGTAGTGGGAGACTCAATTATTAGGGGAACAGATAGGGAAATCTGTCACAAAGACCGTGATCGCCGAACAGTGTGCTGTCTTCCTGGCGCTAGAGTTCGACACATCGTGGATCGGGTTGACAGATTACTGGGAGGGGCTGGAGAAGATCCAGCGGTCATGGTCCATATCGGAACCAATGACAAAGTTAGGGGTAGGTGGAGAGTCCTTAAAAATGATTTCAGGGATTTAGGTCAAAAGCTGAGGGCAAGGACCTCAAAGGTAGTATTTTCCGAAATACTACCTGTACCACGGGCCACACAAGAGAGGCAGCGGAGATTAGGGAAATTAACAAGTGGCTCAAGAACTGGTGTAGGAAGGAGGGGTTTGGGTTCCTGGAGAACTGGGCTGATTTCTCTATCGGCTACAGGCTCTATCGTAGGGACGGGCTGCACCTCAATGGGGAAGGGGCAGCTGTGTTGGGGAAGAAGATGGCTAGAAGGTTGGAGGAGTGTTTAAACTAGGGACTGGGGGGAGGGTAATTATGTTATAGAATGGGAAGATAGTGCAGATAGAGACCGGGGGCAAGGTAGTGAGACTGGGGGAGGAACGGAAGGAGGGACTAGAACAGTTCAGAAGGAAAGGTGTAGAGTAAAAAATATACATAAACCTCTCAAATGTATGTATACTAATGCCAGAAGCCTGACTAATAAAACTGGTGAACTGGAATTAGTGATGTGTGAGGAGGACTATGACATAGTGGGAATAACTGAGACATGGCTGGATGATAGCTATGACTGGGCAGTTAATGTACAGGGTTACAGCCTGTTTAGAAAGGATCGTCAAAACCGGAGAGGGGGAGGGGTCTGCCTTTATGTAAAGTCCTGTCTAAAGCCCACACTCCGGGAAGATATAAGTGAGGGACATGAACATGTGGAGTCACTGTGGGTAGAGATACATGGCGCTAAAAACAATAATAAATTAGTAATAGGAGTTTACTATAAACCACCTAATATACCAGAGTCCACAGAAAATCTACTACTAAATGAGATAGACGAGGCGGCAAATCATAATGAGGTGGTTATTATGGGGGACTTCAACTACCCAGATATAGACTGGGAAACTGAAACTTGTATATCTCATAAAGGAAACAGGTTCTTGGCAATAACCAAAGACAATTACCTCTCCCAACTGGTTCAGGACCCGACTAGAGGGACGGCCATACTGGACTTAGTATTAACCAATAGGCCTGACAGAACAACAGATGTGCAGGTTGGGGGACACCTGGGAAATAGTGACCACAAAGTAATAACCTTCCAATTATCATTCAAAAGAGCGTTTCTACAGGGAGGAACAAAAATACCAAACTTCAAAAAAGCTAAATTTAGCCAACTAAGAGAGGCCATGGGCCTAACTAAATGGGATAAAGTCCTCACAAATAAAAATACAGCCACAAAATGGGATATCTTTAAAAGCATCCTAAAATCTCATTGTGAGAGGTACATACCGTATGGGAATAAAAGGTTAAGGAACAAAAAGAAACCAATGTGGATAAACAGAACTGTAAAGAAAGCAATAAATGACAAAAAGAAAGCATATAAAACACTAAAACAGGAAGGTAGCACGGAAGCACTGAAAAACTATAAGGAAAAAAATAGAACATGTAAAAAACAAATAAAAGCGGCCAAACTAGAGACTGAGAGATTAATTGCCAAAGATAGTAAAACTAACCCTAAAATGTTCTTCTATTATATAAATGTTAAAAAGTATAAATCTGAAGGTGTCGGCCCGTTAAAGAGTAATGAGGGGGGAGTCGCAGAGAGCGACGAGGAGAAAGCAAAGCTGTTAAATATTTTTTTCTCCAATGTATTCACTGAGGAAAATAAACTGTCAGATGACATGCCGAATGTTGAAATAAATTCCCCATTAACCACTTCAGCCCCGCTAGCTGAAACCCTCTTCATGACCAGAGCACTTTTTACACTTCGGCACTACACTACTTTCACCGTTTATCGCTCGGTCATTCAACTTACCACCCAAATGAATTTTACCTCCTTTTCTTCTCACTAATGGAGCTTTCATTTGGTGGTATTTTATTGCTGCTGACATTTTTACTTTTTTTGTTATTAATCAAAATGTAACGATTTTTTTGCAAAAAAAGGAAATTTTTCACTTTCAGCTGTAAAATTTTGCAAAAAAAACGACATCCATATATAAATTTTTCGCCAAATTTATTGTTCTACATGTCTTTGATCAAAAAAAATGTTTTGGCAAAAAAAAATGGTTTGGGTAAAAGTTATAGCGTTTACAAACTATGGTACAAAAATGTGAATTTCCGCTTTTTGAAACAGCTCTGATTTTCTGAGCACCTGTCATGATTCCTGAGGTTCTACAATGCCCAGACAGTAGAAAAACCCCACAAATGACCCCATTTCGGAAAGTAGACACCCTAAGGTATTCGCTGATGGGCATAGTGAGTTCATAGAACTTTTTATTTTTTGTCACAAGTTAGCGGAAAATGATGATGATTTTTTATTTTTTATTTTTTCTTACAAAGTCTCATATTCCACTAACTTGCGACAAAAAATAAAAAATTCTAGGAACTCACCAGGCCCCTCACAGAATACCTTGGGGTGTCTTCTTTCCAAAATGGGGTCACTTGTGGCGTAGTTATACTGCCCTGGCAATTTAGGGGCCCTAATGTGTGAGAAGAACTTTGCAATCAAAATGTGTAAAAAATGGCCTGCGAAATCCGAAAGGTGCACTTTGGAATATGTGCCCCTTTGCCCACCTTGGCATCAAAAAAGTGTCACACATCTGGTATCGCCGTACTCAGGAGAAGTTAGGGAATGTGTTTTGGGGTGTCATTTTACATATACCCATGCTGGGTGAGAGAAATATCTTGGCAAATGACAACTTTTCCCATTTTTTTATACAAAGTTGGCATTTGATCAAGATGTTTATCTCACCCAGCATGGGTATATGTAAAATGACACCCAAAAACACATTCCCCAACTTCTCCTGAGTACGGCGATACCAGATGTGTGACACTTTTTTGCAGCCTAGATGCGCAAAGGTGCCCAAATTCCTTTTAGGAGGGCATTTTTAGACATTTGGATCCCAGACTTCTTCTCACGCTTTAGGGCCCCTAAAAAGCCAGGGCAGTATAAATACCCCACATGTGACCCCACTTTGGAAAGAAGACACCCCAAGGTATCCAATGAGGGGCCTGGCAAGTTCAGAGAAATTTTTTTTTTTTCGCATAAGTTAGCGGAAATTTTTTTTTTTTTTTTTCTCACAAAGTCTCACTTTCCGCTAACTTAGGACAAAAATTTAAATCTTTCATGGACTCAATATGCCCCTCAGCAAATACCTTGGGGTGTCTTCTTTCCAAAATGGGGTCAGTTGTGGGGTGTTTGTACTGCCCTGGCATTTGAGGGTCTCCGCAATCATTACATGTATGGCCAGCATTAGGAGTTTCTGCTATTCTCCTTATATTGAGCATACAGGTAATGAGATATTTTTTTTCCGTTCAGCCTCTGGGCTGAAAGAAAAAAATGAACGGCACAGATTTCTTCATTCGCATCGATCAATGTGGATGAAAAAATCTCTGCCCAAAAAAAAAATGGAGGGGAAAGGCGTCTGCCAGGACATAGGAGCTCCGCCCTACATCCATACCCACTTAGCTCGTATGCCCTGGCAAACCAGATTTCTCCATTCGCATCAATCGATGTGGATGAATAAATCATTGCCGGGATTTTTTATATTTTTTTTATATATATATACAAAGTGTTTGCCAAAGCATAGGAACGCCGCCTCCTCCTCAGCTCGTATGCCTTGGCAAACGTATCTGTCACTGCAGAGGAGAAAATCCCGTCTTGCAGCGCCGCATACACCGACTTGCGTGTAATCTGACAGCAGCGCAATGCTTCTGTCAGAATGCACATCGGTGCTGCAGCTAGTAGATCGGTTGGTCCACCTGGAAGGTAAAAAAAAAGAAAAAACCAGGCCACAACGCAATAATTTTATTAACTTTGGAACAGAACATGTAAACTTTAACTTTTTGAACTAAACATTAACGTGTTTGCTTACTGGTGTTTTTTTTTTTTTTTTTTTTTTACCTTTATAGAACAAACCTCTCCTTCCCCATGGGTCAATGTGCAAATCGCCCAAAGATGTGGCGAAGTGCGTTATGCACTTTGTCCCATGTGAAAGGAGACGTTTGCAGCAGCTGTGAGTCAATGGGCCCTAATAGCCCTGTGTGCCTATCCTGGTGAGATGATCCCTATGCTAATAGTGTACCTGTGAGTGGTACTTCCGGAAACACTCTCCAAAGCATAGGGCAGGGTGGTCAGGACAGTCAGGACAGAAATAGCGGGTGTCACGCCTTATTCCACTCCTGCTACAGACACGACATTTTTTTCGGGGTGGCGGTCGGTTTGAGGTACCAGGAACGACACTGGGGAAATGTCGCTCGTGTAGACGGCTAACTACACTGGTGGATGGGGCCACGGAACCTCCTGGGTACAGGAGGTTCGCGATGATCTCTTCCTGAAATTTGAGGAAGGATCCAGTTCTCCCAGCCTTACTGTAGAGAACAAAACTATTGTACAGAGCCAATTGAATTAAATATACAGACACCTTCTTATACCAGCGTCTGGTTCTGCGGGACACTAAATACGGAGCCAACATCTGGTCATTGAAGTCCACCCCTCCCATGTGAAGGTTATAGTCGTGGACTGAGAGGGGCTTTTCAATGACACGGGTTGCTCTCTCAATTTGGATTGTCGTGTCTGCGTGAATGGAGGAGAGCATGTAAACGTCACGCTTGTCTCTCCATTTCACCGCGAGCAGTTCTTCGTTACACAGTGCGGCCCTCTGCCCCCTTGCAAGACGGGTGGTAACGAGCCGTTGGGGGAAGCCCGCGCGACTAGTTCGCGCGGTACCACAGGCGCCAATCCGTTCTAGAAACAAATGTCTAAAGAGGGCCACACTTGTGTAAAAATTGTCCACATAAAGATGGTACCCCTTGCCGAATAAGGGTGACACCAAGTCCCAAACTGTCTTCCCACTGCTCCCCAGGTAGTCAGGGCAACCGACCGGCTCCAGGGTCTGATCTTTTCCCTCATAGATCCGAATTTTGTGGGTATAGCCTGTGGCCCTTTCACAGAGCTTATACAATTTGACCCCATACCGGGCGCGCTTGCTTGGGATGTATTGTTTGAAGCCAAGGCGCCCGGTAAAATGTATCAGGGACTCGTCTACGCAGATGTTTTGCTCTGGGGTATAAATATCTGCAAATTTCTGGTTGAAATGGTCTATGAGGGGCCGAATTTTGTGGAGCCGGTCAAAAGCAGGGTGGCCTCTGGGACGGGAGGTGCTGTTATCACTAAAGTGCAGGAAACGCAGGATGGTCTCAAATCGTATCCTGGACATAGCAGCAGAGAACATGGGCATGTGATGAATTGGGTTCGTGGACCAATATGACCGCAATTCATGCTTTTTTGTCAGGCCCATGTTGAGGAGGAGGCCCAGAAAAGTTTTAATTTCGGAAACTTGGACTGGTTTCCACCGGAAAGACTGGGCATAAGAGCTTCCCGGGTTAGCGGTTATAAATTGTGTGGCATATCTGTTTGTTTCGGCCACAACTAAGTCTAAGAGCTCCGCAGTCAAGAACAGCTCAAAAAATCCCAGGGCCGAACCGATCTGAGCTGTCTCAACCCGAACTCCAGACTGGGCGGTGAAAGGGAAAACTACAGGTGCGGCTGTAGTTGGGGACTGCCAATCAGGGTTTGCCAGCACCTCTGGGATTCTAGGGGCTCTACGGGCACGTCTTTGCGGTGGCTGCGACGGGGTCACTACTGCACGTGCCACCGTACCAGCTTCAACTGCCCTTCTGGTGCTCGCTACTTCACCAGGTTGTACGGCAGTGCTGGTACTAGGTCCAGGAAAGGCTGGGCTGCTGGTGTATGCCTCACCACGTAATCCGACAGCACCAGCCCCACTCTGCTGCTCTTGAAGCGGATCCTGCGCAACCTGCGGTCTAGCGACACGGGGCCGGGTACGCCTGCTGCTATCAGGGACCTCAGCCTCCTCGTCCGAACTTTGGGTCAGAGAGCCACTGCTTTCTACAGGTTCGTATTCTGACCCGCTGGATTCATCAGATGAGGGTTCCCACTCCTCATCCGACTGGGTCAGAAGCCTGTAGGCCTCTTCAGAAGAATACCCCCTGTTAGACATTTGGGCAACTAAATTTAGGGGTATTCCCTGAGACTACCCAAGAAAAAAAAAGCAAGCCTGTCTTACAAAGGGGAGGCTAGCGAAGTACCGGAGGCCGCTGCGGTTGATAAAAAATATCAAAACTGATTTTTTTATCGCCGCAGTGCGTGTAATGTGAATGTGCAGTGGTCAAAAAAATAAAAAAAAATTGTCACTGCGGTGGGGCGGGCGTGGGCGAACACACGTGTGGGCGACCGATCAGGCCTGATCGGGCAAACACTGCGTTTTGGGTGGAGGGCGAACTAAAGTGACACTAATACAATTATAGATCTGACCGTGATCAGTTTTGATCACTTTCAGATACTGTAAAAGTACAAATGCTGATTAGCGATACGGTAATCAGCGAATAACGGACTGCGGTGCGGTGGGCTGGGCGCTAACTGATCGCTAACTACCTAACCAAGGGACCTAAACTATACCTAAAACCTAACGGTCAATACCAGTGAAAAAAAAAAAGTGACAGTTTGCACTGATCACTTTTTTCCTTTTCACTAGTGATTGACAGGGGCAAGAAGGGGTGATCAAAGGGTTAATTAGGGTGATCTGGGGGCTAAGTGTAGTGTAGTGGGTACTCACAGTGATGTGTGCTCCTCTGCTGGAACCAACCGACCAAAAGAAGGAGCAGAGGAGCACAGCAGCCATATAACCCCATCATATTTACTAATATGTGGGGTTAAATGGCTGCTGATTGGATTTTTTGAAAATCATCAACCTGCCAGCCAATGATCGTGGCCGGCAGGTTGATGACGAACTTCTTCTTTGAATTTTGCCGGCCCGCGATGCGCATGCGCGGGCCGGCATACCCGGAAATCTCGCGTCTCGCGAGAGGACGCACCGGCGCGTCCACCCAGAAGAGCACGACCGCCGAGAAGACGCAATCCTGCGTACGGCGGTCGTGAGGAGGTTAAAAGTGTCCTGCCTGACCCAGGAAGAAGTGCAACAGCGACTTAAAAAGATTAAAATAGACAAATCGCCAGGACCTGATGGCATACACCCCCGTATCCTAAGGGAATTAAGTAATGTCATAGCCAGACCCTTATTTCTAATATTTGCAGGATCTATATTGACAGGGAATGTCCCACAGGATTGGCCATGCGCAAATGTGGTGCCAATATTCAAAAAGGGTCCAAAAACAGAGCCTGGAAACTATAGGCCGGTAAGTTTAACATCTGTTGTGGGTAAACTGTTTGAAGGTTTTCTGAGAGATGCTATGTTAGAGCATCTTAACGGAAATAAGCAAATAACGCCATATCAGCATGGCTTCGTGAGGGATCGGTCATGTCAAACAAATTTAATCAGTTTCTATGAGGAGGTAAGTTCTAGACTTTACAGCGGCGAATCAATGGATGTCGTGTATCTGGACTTCTCCAAAGCATTTGACACTGTACCACATAAAAGGTTAGTATATAAAATGAGAATGCTCGGACTGGGAGAAAACGTCTGTAAGTGGGTAAGTAACTGGCTCAATGATAGAAAACAGAGGGTGGTTATTAATGGTAAATACTCAGATTGGGTCACTGTCACTAGTGGAGTACCTCAGGGGTCAGTATTGGGCCCTATTCTCTTCAATATATTTATTAATGATCTTGTAGAAGGCTTGCATAGCAAAATATCAATTTTCGCAGATGACACTAAACTGTGTAAAGTAATTAACACTGATGAGGACAGTATACTACTACAGAGCGATCTGGATAGATTGGAGGCTTGGGCAGATAAGTGGCAGATGAGGTTTAACACTGACAAATGTAAAGTTATGCACATGGGAAGGAATAATGCAAGTCACCCGTACTTATTAAAAGGTAAAACACTCGGTAACACTGACATGGAAAAAGATCTAGGAATTTTAATAAACAGCAAACTAAGCTGCAAAAAACAGTGTCAGGCAGCTGCTGCCAAGGCCAATAAGATAATGGGTTGCATCAAAAGGGGCATAGATGCCCGTGATGAGAACATAGTCCTACCACTTTACAAATCATTAGTCAGACCACACATGGAGTACTGTGTACAGTTCTGGGCTCCAGTGAACAAAGCAGACATAGCAGAGCTGGAGAGGGTCCAGAGGAGGGCAACTAAAGTAATAACTGGAATGGGGCAACTACAGTACCCTGAAAGATTATCAAAATTAGGGTTATTCACTTTAGAAAAAAGACGACTGAGAGGAGATCTAATTAATATGTATAAATATATCAGGGGTCAGTACAGAGATCTATCCCATCATCTATTCATTCCCAGGACGGTGACTGTGACGAGGGGACATCCTCTGCGTCTGGAGGAAAGAAGGTTTGTACACAAACATAGAAGAGGATTCTTTACGGTAAGAGCAGTGAGACTATGGAACTCTCTGCCTAAGGAGGTGGTGATGGTGAGTACAATAAAGGAATTCAAGAGGGGCCTGGATGTATTTCTGGAGCGTAATAATATTACAGGCTATAGCTACTAGAGAGAGATCGTTGATCCAGGGATTTATTCTGATTGCCTGATTGGAGTCGGGAAGGAATTTTTATTCCCCTAAAGTGAGGAAAATTGGCTTCTAGCTCACAGGGGTTTTTTGCCTTCCTCTGGATCAACTTGCAGGATGACAGGCCGAACTGGATGGACAAATGTATTTTTTCGGCCTTATGTACTTATGTACTATGTTACCCTCTGTCGCAACTTTGGGTTAAGAAGCGGCCACCGACGGAGCATTGCCTTTTCTTGTTTTTACTTTTTGGCCACTGCAATGTAGGTGCAGATCAGTTTATCATCTGCAACTCACTACCTATCATGAGATACCATACCTTTTATGGATTTTTGTAGCTGGCAGAATGAGAATGTGCCTGTTATCCAATCAAAAATCTGTGCTATTATGGAATGTACTTAGCACCTCTGCAATTGCTCTACCTTCTCCAGGAATCCAAAAGCAGGATCTAACCCAGAATTTCATTGTAGCTATAAGCAATTGTTTTCAGAGACTAGAATTCCTCCATGCTGACTACTGTGGCTGCAATCCTAACCCTTCACAGCATTTCTTATCCATTGTACTGCAAGCTCTGTTTAACTGCAACGGCAGCAGCCATGTTTCTTCATTCTTCAGTCAGGTGTGGATCCATGTACATCAACAGGTATGGGTGCCAATCAACAGGTAAGGATGCGTTTTTGTGTGTGTCAAACAAAGGTGTCAGTTAATGGAAAGATTTGTTTGAGGATAAAATGGAGCTTCTGTGCAAAATGGAATACTGTCCAGCGTCTATTAGCAGGCCCAGAACACAAAAGCCTTCTTATCTGTTTCTGACGGTATGGTCATATAAACTCCAAGAGTACCGATCTATACCCTCTGTCGCAACTTTGGGTTAAGAAGCGGCCACCGACGGAGCTATGCCTTTTCTTGTTTTTACTTTTTGGCCACTGCAATGTAGGTGCAGATCAGTTTATCATCTGCAACTCACTACCTATCATGAGATACCATACCTTTTATGGATTTTTGTAGCTGGCAGAATGAGAATGTGCCTGTTATCCAATCAAAAATCTGTGCTATTATGGAATGTACTTAGCACCTCTGCAATTGCTCTACCTGCTCCAGGAATGCAAAAGCAGGTTCTAACCCAGAATTTCATTGTAGCTATAAGCAATTGTTTTCAGAGACTAGAATTCCTCCATGCTGACTACTGTGGCTGCAATCCTAACCCTTCACAGCATTTCTTATCCATTGTACTGCAAGCTCTGTTTAACTGCAACGGCAGCCGCCATGTTTCTTCATTCTTCAGTCAGGTGTGGATCCATGTACATCAACAGGTATGGGTGCCAATCAACAGGTAAGGATGCGTTTTTGTGTGTGTCAAACAAAGGTGTCAGTTAATGGAAAGATTTGTTTGAGGATAAAATGGAGCTTCTGTGCAAAATGGAATACTGTCCAGGGTCTATTAGCAGGCCCAGAACACAAAAGCCTTCTTATCTGTTTCTGACGGTACGGTCATATAAACTCCAAGAGTACCGATCTATACCCTCTGTCGCAACTTGGGGGAAAGAAGCGGCCACCGACGGAGCTATGCCTTTTATTTTTTTTTATTTTTTATTTATTTATGATTTTCTTCTTCTCATTAAAACAAGACATAGAAAAGGAATAGCCATTACAAAAAGTACAAATGTACACCGTCATAAATTACAAAAGTGTGCCATAACAATTTTTCCCCATCCTTTTTACTTTTACAGAGACCCAACATCATTTTTTTTTCTTCTCTTCAAAACAAGACATAGGTAGGGAATTGCCATTACAAAAAATGCAAAAATATACACCGTCATAAATTACAAGAGTGTACCATAACAATTTTTCCCCATCCTATTTACTTTTACAGAGACCCAAAAAAGCAGAAGAGCTTACCCCCCCCCCCATCCCTGCTCCCACCCTCACCTCCTCCCTCCCCTCCACCCTCTTGGTTGTCTTGGGAGTATCCTCAAGATATTTCCTTCTGTAACCTCTTTTCAAAAAAAAAAAAAAAAAAAAAAAAAGAAAATCGTTAATTTCTAACGATAATTTGTTTTCCCTTAGTCCTAACAGCAGCACAGATGGGGGTTAACTGCCCCTGTGGACTGGTAGGACCGGCGGAATTTTAATGAGCCCAAGAACCAATAAACGATCTTCAGCTCCCTGAAAGGGAGGAGATCACCCCCTAGCCCACCGTGTTTTTAACAAGTATGATATATTTAGGGAGGGATATTTGTGTGCTGCTGTTAGGACTAAGGGAAAACAAATTATCGTTAGAAATTAACGATTCCCTTACGTCCTACCAGCAGCACAGATGGGGAGATAGCAAGATAAAACCCCTAGGGAGGGTCCTCATGCCTGGCAGAACTAAGAACTGTCTGCCCAAAAGCCGAAAACTCTGCCATCCTAGCATCTATCCTATAATGGGAGATGAAGGTTGACTCAGAGCTCCAGGAGGCCGCCTTACAGATCAACTCTAAGGGGAGAAGGCTTCTTTCCGCAACTGAGGTGGAGACCGCCCTAGTAGAATGGGCTCTCACAAACGCGGGAGGATCTAAGGTTTGGGAGACAAAGGCTTCCTTAATGGCCTCCTTGATCCAGCGACTAATGGTGGCTTTAGACGCTTTACGGCCTTTAGACTTACCGGCAAACAGGATAAGGAGATTCTCATCTATCCTGAACTCTCTGGATCTATCCACATAGATCTGGAGGCATCTAGAAATATCCAGCGGATCTCTAGCTGGAGTATCAGAGGAGGAGGTTGTAAACAAAACTGGTAAAGAGATTACCTGGTTGATGTTCTGAAAGGTAGGCACCTTAGGTCTGAAGTATGGTAAAAACTTCAGGAGCACTCTGTCCTGTAAGAAAATAATGTATGGATGAATTGCAGAGAAAGCCTGCAATTCAGAGACTCTTTTGGCTGAGGCTATAGCCAGAAGAAAGGCCAACTTTAAAGTTAAATATTTGAAATCTACCTCCTCCAAGGGCTCGAAGGGGGAAGATGCTAGCCCCCTGAGCACTACTGAAAGATCCCACTGGGGAATGGGTTTCAGTATAGTAGGCTTTAGTCTCTCCGCTCCCTTCAGGAAGCGTTTGATGAGTGGGTCCCGGGAATATGGCCTGTTGAGACAGGCCGAGATGGCACAAATTTGTACCTTCAAGGTAGCTGGAGATAGGCCTCTATCTAATCCATCTTGAAGGAATTGTAGTATCGCAGGAAGGGGCGGATCTGCAGACGCCACTTGTTTGGAATCACACCATGCCACGAAGATTCTCATGATCCTAGAGTAGGCCTTCTTTGTAGACTCTGCTCGGGAATGCGACAAAGTTCTCAGGACCGACTCGGAGAGCCCTACTATGTTGGGAAGGGACTGATCAACCTCCAGGCTGTCAGGTTGAACCTGTGCAGATCTGGGCAGAGGTGAGTGTCCCACGACACCAGGGTCTGGTCCGGGGGGAGTCTCCAATATTGTCCCCGGCTCATCTGAATGAGCTGGGTAAACCAGGATCTTCTGGGCCAAAACGGTATGATGGCTATTACCGAGGCCTGATCCTGACGGATTTTCATCAATACCCTCGGTATCATGGAAAACGGAGGGAAGATGTAAGCCAGCCTGAACCTCCCTGGTATCGACAGAGCATCTATCGCCAGGGGGTTGTCTTCCCTGTACAGGGAACAGAACTTCAGCACCTTGGCGTTGAACCTGGTTGCCATGAGGTCCACCTCTGGCATACCCCAACTGTGAACTAGCTGCCTGAAGACCTCCGGATGCAGAGACCACTCCATGGTCGGTAATCCTTGACTTAAGTGGTCCGCTATCATATTGGGGGAACCTCGAATATGAACGGCAGATAAATGGGAAAGGTTCAACTCTGCCCACCGAAGGATCACCCCGATCTCTGATAGAAGGGGTAATGACCTTGTGCCTCCCTGCTTGTTTATATAAAGAACCGCAGTCATATTGTCTGACTGGACTTTCACCGCTTTGCCCCGAATCTGAGGGGCAAAGTGAAGGAGGGCTAGCCGGATAGCTCGCATCTCGCGAAGATTGGAGGAAAGATGCCGCTCCAGGGGGGAAAAGGAGAAAAAAAAGGAGGGGGGTTAATCTCTATTCTTCCCAAAGGAAGTTTTGAGAGTTTCCAGCAGGGCGCCAGAGGAAGGATTTAAAAATGTATTTGTATTTGCCAAGGCAAGGAGGTATTATATATTTTGATATTTTTTGGTGTTGGAGGGATATTAGGCTGCCAGGGGTAAACAAACCATCTGGGGGAGTCCCCTAATGGAGGAGATATAAGCACAGAAAATGGAGCAAACAAACGTTTTTCACCCCTTTAAAAGGCGCCACCATCCCTTATATAAGCGATATACAAAAAAGAAACATATATATATAAAAGTGATTTGCTTTTTTAGATAATTCTCACAGGTTCAAATAGTGGCTATGATGTCATATTATAAAAAATATATTAGATATATTATATATATTAAAAACAATTTTCACTCACTTCACCCAGGAGGTACCGGATGGGATAAACTCAAAACACCCACCGGAACACCTCCTGCGCCTGGGTCGCCTATAAGATCCCACGGAATGACAGCAGTCCAGTCGAGCTTCTTGTCAATCGACTTTTATTCAAACCACAGGGTGGGGTGAAGGTATCTTGCTCTACGCGTTTCGGGGTATAAAGGACCCCTTCATCAGGAGCATATGACATCATACATCTTTTGAGGGGGTATAAATACACAAACTGTTTGTGGAAAAAGCGCCAAAAAACGCTGGAAAACGTCACTTCCGGTTTGCGTTCCAGCATGGAACGCACCGGAAGCGGCGTCTCCTCTTACATGCACATATTGTTCTATAGAGATCATAACATATAGGTAATAGAATACAGTTTCAGTAATAGAATGTAGTTTCCGTTATTTTAGCATAAGATTTAGATTTGTTAGCATAATTTGTCCTGCAGTCTGGACAGGGTCCTAGGGCGTCACTTCCGGTTTGCGTTCCTACTAGGAACAAGCCGAAGGTGGCGTTTTTTTACAGGTTATTGTAATTGGATATTGATTGTTATGGTTGGATGCTCTTATCTCAGCGGCTAGTGTTTACAGCATTCATTTTAGTGCTGGATTTTAGCTATCTACTGGTATCGGAACGTCACTTCCGGTATGCGTTCCAGCATGGAGCGCACCGGAAGTGACGATCTCCTCATCCAAAAGACTCGATTAGGGGGATATAGGGAAATTGTTTTTTTATATCTCTGTTTTTATTTTGTTTAGATTGTTAGGACCCTATGGCCAGGCCTCTCATTGTTTTTTATTATTTATTATTTACTTAGAACATTCTCTCCATATATATTCTCCATATATATTCCGGTTCAAAAGCGACTTCCGGTTTGCGGTTCACTTTGGAACGCATCAGCAATTTACATTTTACTGTAGTAGGAGACATGGTTCTTTCTGTGTTGGGGTCTATATTCTTTTGTATATATGCAACACATTTGCATATATACAAAAGAATATAGACCCCAACACAGAAAGAACCATGTCTCCTACTACAGTAAAATGTAAATTGCTGATGCGTTCCAAAGTGAACCGCAAACCGGAAGTCGCTTTTGAACCGGAATATATATGGAGAATATATATGGAGAGAATGTTCTAAGTAAATAATAAATAATAAAAAAACAATGAGAGGCCTGGCCATAGGGTCCTAACAATCTAAACAAAATAAAAACAGAGATATAAAAAAACAATTTCCCTATATCCCCCTAATCGAGTCTTTTGGATGAGGAGATCGTCACTTCCGGTGCGCTCCATGCTGGAACGCATACCGGAAGTGACGTTCCGATACCAGTAGATAGCTAAAATCCAGCACTAAAATGAATGCTGTAAACACTAGCCGCTGAGATAAGAGCATCCAACCATAACAATCAATATCCAATTACAATAACCTGTAAAAAAACGCCACCTTCGGCTTGTTCCTAGAGGAACGCAAACCGGAAGTGACGCCCAGGACCCTGTCCAGACTGCAGGACAAATTATGCTAACAAATCTAAATCTTATGCTAAAATAACGGAAACTACATTCTATTACTGAAACTGTATTCTATTACCTATATGTTATGATCTCTATAGAACAATATGTGCATGTAAGAGGAGACGCCGCTTCCGGTGCGTTCCATGCTGGAACGCAAACCGGAAGTGACGTTTTCCAGCGTTTTTTGGCGCTTTTTCCACAAACAGTTTGTGTATTTATACCCCTCAAAAGATGTATGATGTCATATGCTCCTGATGAAGGGGTCCTTTATACCCCGAAACGCGTAGAGCAAGATACCTTCACCCCACCCTGTGGTTTGAATAAAAGTCGATTGACAAGAAGCTCGACTGGACTGCTGTCATTCCGTGGGATCTTATAGGCGACCCAGGCGCAGGAGGTGTTCCGGTGGGTGTTTTGAGTTTATCCCATCCGGTACCTCCTGGGTGAAGTGAGTGAAAATTGTTTTTAATATATATAATATATCTAATATATTTTTTATAATATGACATCATAGCCACTATTTGAACCTGTGAGAATTATCTAAAAAAGCAAATCACTTTTATATATATATGTTTCTTTTTTGTATATCGCTTATATAAGGGATGGTGGCTCCAGGGGGGACCAGGATCCCTGCACTGGGGATCCGTCCAGGTGAGCGCCCCAGCCTACCAGGGACGCGTCTGTAGTCAATATGACCCAAGCTGGTTGGGTCATAGACTTCCCTGCTGGTAGCCGAAACCACCATCTGAGGGAATTCTGGGTTTGACCGGACAGGGAGCACAGGGATCTAGCCCCGCAGGGCTGCCGTTCCATAAGTGTAAGACCTCCGACTGAAGAGGACGGAGGTGCCATAGCGCCCAAGGGACTGCGTCCGCAGCCGCTGACATGAGCCCCAGCATCTTCATGAGAGTCCGGATAGAGACTCGACGAGGGACATAAAGGACCTTTGCCAGGTCCCGAATCCGCGCTTTCCTTTCTTGAGTCAACCGGAGGGACATCTCCACAGAGTCGACCACGAATCCTAAATAATGGATTGAAGACGATGGGCTCACATTCGACTTCTGCCAGTTGATAATCCAGCCTAGGCGGAGAAGAAAGGAGATTGCGACCTGAAGATGGTGGGTAAGGATCGGAACTGAAGAGGCTATGAAAAGCCAATCGTCCAGATAAGGAATAATAGTCAGACCTTGAAGTCTCAATGCTGCCACCACCGACACCACCACCTTGGTGAAGATAAGGGGGGCAGAAGAGATTCCGAAGGGGAGCGCGGTGAACTGAAAGTGCCTGCGAACCCCTGAAATCTGGACCGCGATCCTGAGAAATTTCCGGAAAGCGGAATGGATCGGAATATGAAGATATGCATCTTTGAGGTCCAGAGTAGCCATGACATCCCTGAAGTTGAGGATATGGGCGACTGACCTTATGGTTTCCATGCGAAACCTTGTCTTCCTTATAAATCGATTGAGAAATCTCAAGTCGATGATAATCCGGAGTTCTCCCGTCTTCTTGGGAACCAGGAACACTGGTGAGTAAATGCCTAGGCCTCTCTCCCCTGCCGGCACCTCCTCTAGGGCTCCCTTGGAGATATAGTCCTGGATGTAAGATTCCAGGACCACTTGTTTGGCCGGCCCGAAGTTTCGTGTGGCGACGAATCTCTCTGGGGGGAGAGAGAGAAAGTCTACCCGGTACCCGACGGAGCCTAAGTCCAGAACCCAAGGGTCTGCGATCAACTGACTCCAAGAGTCTTTGAAATGGGAGAGACGGCCCCCCACGGGAGTTTGGGGGAGTGGTACGGGAAAGTCTAGAGGAGACACTGCAGGGACAGCAGGGCTTATCCAAGAGCCTCGAAGAGGCCCATAGTCAGGAGGGTTTTGCCTCCTTGGTGGGTTTACGGGAGCGCCTCGAATATTTACGAGACGGTTCCCCCCAATCTCTGCGCCTAGATTGCTGTCCCGGACGTCCTTCGCGCTTCTTTCCCTGTCTGGGGCGTCCCCGAAAGGGCTGCTGGGGGAGGCTCTTCCCCTTTTTGTCGGAGAGCCCCTCCATTATCTTATCCAATTCGGACCCGAACAGCCTGTCTGGTTCGAAGGGGAGCCCACAAAGGTTGAACTTGGACGCGTTGTCCGCGATCCAAGGTTTCAGCCAAAGTGGTCTGCGGGCAGCCGAAACTAAGGCCATAGTTTTGGCGGCCAGCTTCAGCTGCATCTGGGTGGAGTCAACTAGGAAGTCCATAGCCAGGTTGGCTGATTTGAAGGCTGCCAGGATATCATCCCTGGATACGCTCTGGTCCACGTCTGTCTGGATCTGGTTGAGCCTAGAGCGTAAATAGGTGGCTACTTCAGTGGCCGCAATTGAAGTTGATGCGGAGGCAGCGGCCGCCGCATAACTCCTTCTAAGGGTGCACTCTGCCCTCCGATCTAGAGGGTCCTGCAGACTAGACCCATCGTCTGCGGGGACTAGAGTGCGCCGGGACAACTTGGCTATAGCCATGTCCACCTTGGGAACGGAACCCCACGATTCCACCAAGGGTTTAGCCATCGGGTACATGAGTTTAAACTTTCTGGTGAGAACTGGACCTTTCTCAGGCTTTCGCCATTCTGTGCGCATCACAGAGAGAAGGGTCTCATCCGCTCTGAAGACACGCTGTGTCCGTACGGCGGGATCGGAGGACTCCCCAATGTCAACATCCTGGTCCCCCGACCTGATGGGCTTAAGTAACTTCTGCGTCTTTTCTGGAGGGAAAAAGCAAGAAGTAATATCTTCTTCCTCAGAAGAAGACCCCCACCAAACAGGGGGTAGGTCTTTCGACTGGTGCGACTGGAGCGACCACATCCATGGGAGTCTGAGAGGGTCCTGGTAACCTCTCATTAAGTAAACGCACCACTCCCTTAATGGAATCATCCACGTATGTCTTCGTCCACTGAAACATTTCCTGCATCGTGGGTTCCGTGGATGCCGTGCGACAACTCTCACACCTAGAGTAGGGACAGCCGTCGTCTAAGGGCGTGTTGCAATCAAAACACGCCAAATGCTTCCTCTTGGCCCCAGCCTTTCGCTGATCCGGATCCCTGGGGGAAGCCATAGTCTGTAATTGGAAAAAAAAGACAGGTCATAACACCTACAAAAATTGGAGGTGGAGAAACAAGACCTTAAGGGGGCCCACCAGCACTAGAAGAAAAATAGAGCTGCAGAAGAGGAACACACAAACCCACGTCAAGCAATACTACAAAGGATATCACAAGGCACAGGGAACTCTGGAGCTAGCTTGTCAAAGCGATGCAACCAGAGCACTGAATGACAGACTCTGGGCACTTAAAAGGAGAAAGCCCCGCCCCCTGGGCGGGTCCCAGATCGTAAATAGCCCAGAGATATAAGAGAGCCAATACTGGCTCAACGTGCTGTAGGTAGCTCCCCCGGTTCATCCTGGATCCCAGGATGTATATAGGGGAGCAACTTTAATCAAGGAGGTGAGGATAGAACCTCAGATCGCGCTGCGAAAAAACCGGAAGTGACGTAGCGCACCAAGAGCGCGTCACTTCCGGAAGATGGCGGCGCCCATAGCGCCGCACGCATGTGGCGATGGAAAGGGACGGCACCAGAAAAAACTGAAAGGAGAGGGGAGGGGGACACCCCGCTCCCCGACGGTCCCCAGGTACAAAAAATCGCCGCAATCAGCCTAAAATAAAGGCAAAAGAGAGTCAAAAAAGAACGGGGCGATCCTTTACAGAAAGAAAGGAGCCCTTAACACTCTCAGCTCCCTGAAAGGGAGCGATACGCCAGTCCAACCTGTCCAGAGGACAGAAAAAAACACGGTGGGCTGGGGGTTGATCTCCTCCCTTTCAGGGAGCTGAAGATCGTTTATTGGTTCTTGGGCTCATTAAAATTCCGCCGGTCCTACCAGTCCACAGGGGCAGTTAACCCCCATCTGTGCTGCTGGTAGGACGTAAGGGAACCTTATGTTTCCCCCTTTTAACTCCTTATTTACCCACTGGTTTCACCTGTCTAGCTTTCTCATAACTTAACACCCTTTCACATAGATTTTTCCATTCTACCACACTTGGCGGGCTGTCCGCTCCCCATCCTCTAGCCAATACAACACGTGCCAGCATCAGACCTTTTTCCCATTTCCTTTCACTTTCTCTATCTACCCCAATTCTTCTAGTGTCTCCCAGGACTGCTATGCTGATCTCCAGAGGTGCAGATTTCCTTGTCTCTCTCTCGAGGTCCTGAAAAACTTGAATCCAGTACCCCTGTACGATCGGGCAAAACCAAATCAAATGCACAAAATCAGCCCTCTCCTCTCCACACTTCCAGCATTTTGCCTCTCCTGTTTTATACATCTTGCTCATACCCCTTGGGATAATATAGGTCCGGTGAAGGATAAAAAACTGCGTCAATCGGAAGCCACTGGAAATTGTACTCCTTTTAACATTTTTATATATACTTCTCCAATCCAAAATTAAGGGTTCCACCTCTTGTGCCCATTTCTTTTCACTATTAAATCTAATCACCCCTCCCAACCCCTTATTTATTTTTTTATAGATCTGTGAGATTGAAACTTTACTCCCTATTCCCTGATAACAAAATTCAGCAAAATCTGAGTGTTTCGGAATAAAGTATTCTCTATTCTCCGTTTTATCAAAAGCGTGTTTCAATCTACTATATCTAAACCATGTGAGGCAATCTTTATCTATACTTAAACCCATTTCCTCTGGTGTCTTCAACTTTCCTTCCACCACCAACTGGGACACAAATCTAATACCCTTTTTATCCCAAAATAAAAAATCTTCAAACTTCCAAAATTCTTTTAAGTTTATATTTCCCCAAATGGGAGTAAACTTTAGTGAGTGATTTATTCCTAATAATTTTTTGATATTAACCCAAACTAAGTGTATCATCTTACTAATTGGGCACTGCCTACCCTTTATCTTTATCATTCCTGCTTCTAAAGTGCTGATGATATTATATTGGAGACCTCCCAACTCCCCTTCCAAAAAGCGACGCAGTCTATCGTCCTCCATCATTAACCACTGAAGCTGGGATGCAAAGTAATAGCCCCTAAAGCATGGGACGGACAGACCACCATCTTCCTCGTCTAGCCATAGGTATTTTTGTTTCAACCTGACCCTTTTTCTCCCCCAGATAAGATCATTTATCACTCCTTCTAATGCGTTGAAGAAGTGATCCCCTATCCAGACTGGGCAAGAGGAAATAACATACAAAATCTGTGGTAACAGAACCATCTTTATTATCGCTATTCGGTCCGCTTGTCGGATCAACAACTTTTGCCAAGAACTTGTTTTTTCCCTAACCCTTTTTAACAGAGGGTCAATATTGAGTTCTAGGTACTCCTGTATCCTCGAGCTAACTTTTATACCCAGATATTCAAACGACTCCGTGGGTTTCAAAATTTTAACATTAATTTCCTCCGGCCCAATTTCCTGGCCAATTGGGAGCAGTACCGACTTTGTCCAGTTCACCCTAAAACCGGAGATAAGGCCAAACTGGTTTACTACCTCCATCAGATGCTGTACCATTGGTGCCCCTCCATCCACAAAAAACAGAATATCATCAGCGTAGAGGCATATCTTATCCAATGCACCATTTCCCCCAAACCCCCTTATTTTTTCATCTGCTCGGACCTTACAAGCCAGTGGCTCAACAAATATAGCGAACAATAATGGGGAGAGTGGGCACCCCTGACGGGTTCCCCTCTGCAAAGGTATTGGCTCTGATATTACTCCATTGATTTTTACCCTAACTTTCGAGTTATTATATAAAAGCTGTACCCATCTAATAAATTTCTCTCCCAGGTTAAACTCGTACATAACCTTCCAGAGATATGCCCATTCCACCCTGTCAAACGCTTTCTCAGCGTCCAAAGACAGGATGGAATGGGCACCCTCCCCACCCATCTGCATGTTCAATAATGTCCGTCTAATATTCGTCTGAGCCTGGCGTTTGGGTACAAACCCTGTTTGATCCGGATGTATTAACTTCTCAATGACTTTTCTTAGGCGGTTTGCAAGTAATTAAGCACATATTTTAAAATCAGTGTTGAGAAGAGAGATGGGGCGATACGAATCCACCTTTCTCTCGTCCTTACCCTTTTTGCCTATTAAACTTATTACAGCTTCCGAGAGAGAGGACGGGAGTTCGCCGCTATCCATTGATTCATTTAAAACCTGCACTAGCACTGGAAGAATGACATCTCCATATCTTCTGTATATCTCAAAAGGGAAGCCATCCAGCCCGGGACTGGAATTCCCCTGGATAGTTTTCAGTGTCTCCCGTAATTCCTCAACTTCAATGGGGCCATTCAACCAGTCCCTCTCCTCCTCCGAGAGTCTGGGGATCGATACTCCCTCCATGAAAATTCTAAATTCTTCAGGCCCCCCCCTCCCTCCGAGGAGTAGAGGCCCCCATAATATTCAGTAAATTCGAGCTCTATCTCTCCCTGGCTGGATGCCATCCCCCCAGCTCTCCTCTCAACACCGTCGATCCTATTACCCCCCCTTTGATTCTGTATAAGTGTGGACAGCAATCTTCCCGACTTCCCAGATTCCCTGAAGTATCGTTCCCCCTCAAAAAACACTTTTTGTTGTGCCTTGTCGATCAGATAGTTCCTCAGTGCACTTTTAGCCTGATCCAGCTGGCCTATCAGTTCAGGGATTTTCTTAGTCATGAGTTCTACTTCTATTTCTTTTATCCTATCTGTCAGCTTTCTCTCCTGTTCTGCAAATCCCCTCTTCAGGCCCTTAATTTTGCTTATCAAAATACCACGTAGAAATGCCTTAAAAGCATCCCAAACATACCCTGAACCTGCTGACCCCAGATTATATTTCCAGAACTCCTCTATATCCACCCTAATATCATCTTCCTCCTTAATTAAATTCAGCCAGTGTGGATTCAGGCGAAACTCACGACTTATTCGTCTTAGGTTTGTTTTAAACCGCAGGCAAACAGGGGAATGATCTGAAATACTATTTACTTCATACCTCATGCTGGAGATTTTGTTTACTAATTCTGAGCTAACCAGTGCCAAATCTATTCTGGACATTATTTTATTTCCCCGACTAAAACAGGAGAACCCTGGCTTATCATCATAAAGGTGTCTCCATACATCTATTAGTGATAGTTCCTGCGATATTTTCCACAGCACTGATTGTCGCCCAGTCACCAGTTTATCCTTTGGTATCACAGAATATCTATCTAACTCGTCATTCATAACGTTATTAAGATCCCCCATTATAACTATGGGGCATTTGCCCCTTGAATCTGCATACTCCACCAAACTATGAATAACCGTTAAGGAGAAAGGGGGAGGTATATACACAAAGGCCAAAATACATACAATACCGTTCCACTGACAATGAAGGAATACATATCTACCCCTGTCATCTATTTTCTCGTCAAATGGACGGAAGTCTACTTTGTGATGAACGTATACACTAACTCCGGATGAGTATGTAGAAAAACATGAATGGTATTGATACCGGGCCCATTTCTTTTTTAACAGGTTTATCTTATCTTTTGTACTA